>NW_026858071.1:0-13885 GCF_026571515.1 Ruditapes philippinarum
ACCGAATACCGTTCCGCGGCTCTACCGACTGAGCTATCCGGCCGCTTACAATCTTCTCCCTAAATAGTGAACAGTTCTGAACCGTGACATACTACCTGCTATATTGAAATTCGTCGTCGTATTTCACAGAGTTACAGAGCAATGTAAATTAAACTCTGAGCTATATCAGTCACGGTCCCCCGTTGGGCGCCAAATGTCACAGGGTGAGAAAAATGTGCAGCCTGACCGGGACTCGAACCCGGGACCCTCGGAATACCGTTCCGCGGCTCTACCGACTGAGCTATCCGGCTGCTTACACATCTTCTCCCCTAAATAGTGAACAGTTCTGAACCGTGACACATAATTTCATTTTTTATTAAGTAGCGAACAGAATAAAAGATGACTGTACCACACCTTTGTTAAAAATAATTTGGATTCTTGGAAAATATATTAGATAATTAAGGGGGAAATATCAAAATATACATCTTTTATTTATTTCCCTGAAAGATCATGTGAAATTTAGCAGATATTCAGCATGAATTTCATTTCAGTTGAAAGGCCTTTCATGCGCATATTTATATTGTTTACACTCAATAATCGTCGACAATGACATAACCAATGCAGATAACCACCTGTCAATTGCCGATTGCTGTATGTTTACAGCGCCTCCATTCACGTATATTATGATTCACATTTTCTTGTGCTCTTTTCATTTTAAATACACTACGGTTTACAATAGTTTCCCCGGCAACAGAGTTGTGTGAAAAAAATGTCAATTTGATTAGCCCTTGAAGCAACCATGCACTACATGTGTATTAATAAATCCTTGCAATTATCAAGAAAATAGAACAATTGTTTTTTCAAGCACCTAAGCAATGAAGACATAATTTGACTGGTCTACAGAGAAAAATAGTTGAAAGTATCTTGACGGGTATTAATTGGAAATAGAAACACAGTCAACTGTTAAATGGAAGCGGTCAATCAGCTGTTTCGAAAATGAAAGTACACACCAAAAACGCTTCAAATTTACATTCTTTGCGTAATTAATTTACAGAGTGCGTAAATGAACGCAACAAATTGGTAACCTTGTACGTTTTTAGTTGATTTTAAAGCGTAAAATACGCCGATACTCACATTATCTGGAATCTGTTATATTTAATAATATAATCAGTAATCTTATTATTATCAGGTACGTATATTAACGTTAATGTACGTACCTGTTATTATTGACCTGTGGTTTTGAATTTTAATACAACTACTTTTTTCATATAAATGTCTATAAATTTACAAATAAAAGATCTACAAAATTATGGACTGACCATAAATATGAAATCCTACATCTGATGAAGGCAAAACTGTGGAAATCAGATATACATGTATGAAATAAGTATATCTGAACTTAAGTCATATTGTTTTTTACAATTATAATTATTACCAGTCCTTATCAGTTATAGAGATGTGTTCAAAAAGTAGTCAAAAATGTAATAATAATTTAAGAAAATATCTTTCCATGTTTCTGAATAAGTCCAGATATTAATTATGTGGTTTCAACAATAAAGAGTGATAAAACAAACCAATTGAAAAGTGGACCGAGTTGAAAAAAGGCCGAGCTGACTCGGGGCCGAGTACGTTTTAGGGCCGCGTTTGTAATGCACTAAAAATAAAATTAGCAGTCTATCAAGCAAAATATATCAATAGCTTTACCAGATTGTGAAGAAAACTTGATTATACATACGGAATAGATTGCAACCAAAATATCAACGTAATAGCTGGGACTTCCAGGTCCTAATTGATAGCAAATCTTCTCAACCTTTTCTCGGTATAACTGACCAAGATGGCGATTTCGGGAAAATGACGTCAGAGGGAAAATAGTTCGTATTCATACGCATACAAATTTTTACTCTGTCATTCACACTTTTTAACCATTTTAAGCTTGAAAGTTATCTAATATGAAAATCGTATTCCATTTTTCCTGAATTATTGTGTTCTATGATAGTTAGTTAATTTATGACTTGATAAAATTGGCACCAAATGTATGCAAGTACTTTGGCTCTCATGCATCGGGAACCAGAAGGTAGAACAAATAAACTGGTTCTCATTAAATTTTTATTGACTGCTAGCGTAGTAATATTCAAATCGCGTAAAGCAATGGTATATGTAATTTTGTGATAAAAGGATTTAAAATTTAGTAATAAAATGACCAGTCAATTTCAAAATAGATAAGGTTTTTTGATGATCTGAATATTATGGCAAAATATTGGAACTATTTTTGCTCAGCGCAGCTAGATAGCCTAGACGCGTTCAAAAGGTAGTAAGCTGAATTTATCGTAATTACATTGAGGGCTTGCGCCCCCAAAAATAATGTTCAACAGACTGTGTCTGCTTAACGTCTATTCAAACGTCTAACGTTTCATACTACAAAACATAGGAACTGACGAAATCTAACGTTACGCATACTTTACGTCATGCCATTCAACGGAACATACGCATGAGCGCAATTCCCGACAATACAAAAAGCAAACTAGCATTGGTACCAGTGTCAAAATGTTAAACTTTTTGCAACTCATTAGTTTGATTTAATAATTTAATTCCAAGATATGTAATATGTAAAGTATTTATCGAAATGTTTTTTTGTTACAATAATAATTGGATTACCTGTGTGACAAGTGTGTCCAACGTGATTCTCAATCGTCCACATGTTCTGTTTCTATTTTCATTTCCGTCAGTATTTATTTCGAGCTGACTTTGGAGGTCGAGATTTCCATTTACTTAAATTTTAACAAAGAACACCATTCCGTTTCTACTCTAGCTTGTCTTAATGCATACCAGTACCCAAGCAAAGACAGAAGTACAATGACGTAAGCAAATGCTATTCTGTTGCTCTAATGTATAATATTTTGAAACTGAGCTCAAATTAAAATTTAAAATATAACTTTTACAAAACACAAAATGTTCTCATATTTACGTAGAAATGTTCGAAAAAAACGTACGATTTTTTTCTTCCTTTTCAGGCATATATTTTGTCTAGTATCTTAAAAATAATTATAAAACAATGTTAAAATACACGAGTCGAAAAAGATATATACATAGTTTTCACCTAGTTTTAAGGCTTTATTTTTATACTCGAGAAAATTATATCTTTTTCTAACGCTTTTACCTACAAAATAAGAAACTTGAGGTAGAAATGTATTGTACATAGTTTACATCACTAAGGTTATCATAACTATATGGCATGTGAAATTTATTTTATATAAAGTATATGTCAATAGTCCTTATCATACAAAGATATAATTTTGTTATTTTTAAATTTCTGTCATAACCAAATGTTAGGAATTAACATTGTTTATATCAACGTGTCCTATTGGATTGTGGGGGTGTTGATGAACAAAAAATGGTAAAGAATAAAATAGTCATTTTCAATCCAAACTGAAGCTTTAGGTTAAACATATTTCATTCCTTAACATACACAATACATGACATACATACATTCAACTATATAAACTTTCGAAATTGATTAGATCAGAAAATATTATCTTAGATAAAATGTACCCTTGCAAACTTTAATAATTATAAGGAAAAGCAATCGTTCAACAATATCATTGTAAGGGTGTGGTCATTGTTAAACTAAATAGCAGAGGGAAAACAATACGATTACGTTTCAAAACAAACGCAAATAATTAAGCTATAATTTCTAAATTTATTTGTAAAATGACACTATCACGAGCTGATACACGACCATTTAAATTGAATTTGTGCCAAATTTTGTAATGTATGAAACAGAAAAACGTAATATATATATATTGAAATATCGGCTGATGGTAGCTTGAGCATGAATTTGCCTGAAATAAACACCAAATGAATAATTGTGAATTAAGAGTCTAAATAAATAAAAGGTAAATGGCTAAATACATTTACTTTCTTGCATTAACATTTATGGACCTTTCCGGTTTTGCGTAGCGGAACATTTAGCCACACATTTTTTATTCATTGCTAGGTCAACTGCTCACAAACAGTATCACAAACATAACCACGTGTTCTTTCGTGCGAACCAGGTCAACCGGTGACTATATTATCTCAGTGTAGCAATTGGATACCAAGTAAGTCAATTTGCATAAAACTGTAAAAACCGGAAAGGTCCATTATAGAAGTTCGAGGACGCATTCACAGAGCGATGAATTTAACAATTTAAAAGACTTCTGTAGATAGTAATACACAAACAAAGGTGCACTAGCGTTATTCGAACCTAACAATAGTAGATCTGGTTAGATTTTACTCCTCTCATTTTGCTTATTCGTTTTTCCGATTAAGAACTCGGTCGCAGAATGACATCAATCATTAAACTTAGTTTGACACAATTATAAGCCCCGAAAATATCATCAGGCTTATTTTTAAACCATTTAAAAATTGTTCTTATTTAAGACTCTGAAAAAGTAACGATATTGTTGAAATAATTAGTCAGTGTAATTGTACTGAACGTCCTAGATATTCTTTCATTCTGTTTTTCTAATGTCATGCACAAAGGGAGATTGTGTTTTCGGATCGCATTGTTTGAAAACCTGGTCACCTTTTGAATGCAAATTGAAAGATTTGACACAAAAATAATACGTATAGGCTTTCATTCAACTACTTCATTTGATCCACAAATTTATTTACCACTTTATACAATTTCAATGTTAGAAAATAAATGAAAGTCTTACATTATGAAAAAGAATCGCTTAAGCATATAACTGTATATATAGTGGATCAGTGATATATTCCAGTTCGATGATTCGTTTTAAAATTTGATAAGCGTCGGAGAAATATGACTATCAATTATATTGAAAAATCGGTACTCAATTGACTTTAACGCATAACAAAGTCTTAAATTACATTAATTTGTATTGTCATTTGTTTCCAAAGTATGCTCAATCCTCACCCTACTGTTATTTATGTAACTCTTAAGCAGCATATGTCTACATCAATCAATCATTCCGTCTCAGTGTTAAATGGCCACATTTCAAATGAAATTGATTGTTGATATATGTACATATACCTTTTACCACGCCCGGCAAACTCCACCTCCACTTCAAACTTTTGGTGTACGGGCGACAACATTTTCGAGATAGAGAGCAAGGCCAATTTAAAAAGCTAATTGTAAATATTGTTTATGTTATTGTCTTCTAATCCATTTAATTTTTTTCAAAAATCAATAAATGTAGTTCCGTGTAGGATTGTTAAATGCTTCAAGTGATCTAAGCTCTTGCGAAAAGAAAATAAGTTAAAATTCGCGAAAACATTTCCGCTTAGAGAGTAAACGACAATTCCTTGAATTTTGAACTTCCAACAATAGAAACGCTCCACTCTTCCGATATTTTGAAAAAATGCATAAGAAAAATATTGCCCGTAACAAGAGTTTGTCCTCTGTGCAAAATAAACTACTCCTGATGGATTTCTGAAATTTGTTTATCGCTATTTTTCGAAAGTAGTGGCGCGAAAATAAATGTTTGAGAAGTCGAAATAAGCATAGTCAATAGCAAAGACAAAGAAAATATATTTTTAAAAGACAATAAATAAAGCTTGACATATTTTCAACGACTGTAGCATAATAAACGTAATCGTAAAATGTGTCAACTGTGGCTGCCGTAGATTCAATATTTACATTATATTTACGTCCCTGATGTGGCCCAAACATGTTATCATGTCGTAATTATATATGATGTCAAGTATTCGACAAAATCAAACCCTCCTCTTTTGGGTACCTCTACGTGGTGAGGAGGAGTAACATATGTCCGTTATGGGGGTGCGCTGCTGTGCGCCTGTATGACGGACATATGGCCAACACCCAGACTGCCTGTTTGCCGTGGGCAGCGTCCCGTAACCTAGAAAAGAGGGTCCTGGTAGTTGAAGGATACCCAGGGATCTCCAGTACTCCTAACACACTGCTTTGGCCTCTGCTTTAGGGTAGACGGGTGACCAAGTGAGCCCGGCTTTAGTCAATCGGCTGGTCATGCCTTGCCCTTGGATATATATTTCTTAAATACTTGAAAATTTCACTGAACTTACACGGTCCCGAAATGAATACAATTCAATGCACACAAATTATTTAAAATAAAAAAATCTGAGTTTAAATTTTTATTCCTACTTGTGTTTCTAGTATACCTTTAATTCCTACTGAAACTGCTATGATGGGTGCCGTTATGTTAAAACAATATTTCATATATGCATTATAAATACAGTATAACATATCCAAGAAGGCGGTGGCTAATGGGCTAATTGTGTAGGTTGTAAATATTTGCAATTTATGCGAGTATATCTCTCTGGTATCCTTGATGTGTGGAGACTGGATATCCGTCTCCAACGCACATCCCCATGTTGGAGTCCGAGGTGGCTGGGGAACCCGGGAGACGAATTTTAATCACTTTAATCATGGATATACAAACAAAAAAACGAAAATCGCAAGAAGATTCAAGTGGTAACATTTCATTTGATGGAAGTTTTCCCCGTTTTCTAATAATCAAATCAAACGGCTCCAAATCACTTACTGAACTTAGCCCTTTCATTATAGAAAAACAACTTTCGGCTTTAATTGGAACACCTAAATCTGTCAAGAAACTCCGCAATGGAGGACTCTTGATAGAGGTAGAGCGGAAACAACAATCAGACATTATTCTGAAATGTACCAGCTTTTTTAACATTGACACAACTGCCACACCACACCAGTCTCTAAACTCCAGCAAGGGCGTCATCAGATGTTCTGACCTTGCTTGAATGCTAGAAGCAGATATTGCTGAAGAGTTAAAATCACAGCAGTTGTCAAATGTCAAGCGCATTCAGTCTACAAGAGATGGTAAACGACTGCCAACGAATAGCCTTATTCTAACATTCTCCACACCCATTCTCCCATCATCGATACGAGTAGGTTACCTTAACGTTCGCGTTGCGTTTACATTCCAAACCCAATGCAATGTTACAAATGCTTCAATTTGGTCACCATGAATCAAATTGCGTTAGGCAGACTATTTGCCGCAGATGTAGCTCAAACCATGACAAAAATGAGACTTGTAACGTTCCTGTTAAATGTGCAAATTGTGGAGGAGAGCATTACGCCACCTCCCGGTCATGCCCCTTGTGGTTAAAGGAAAAAGAAATTCTTCGTCAGAAGTATACGCAAAATATTTCCTTTCAAGATGCACGAAAGCTTGTTGAATCACAAGGACCAAAACAACTGTCGTATTCAGCTGCAGTTAAAAAGTCTGTTAAGATGGTGACTCTGCAGTACAGGTCAACTTATGTCAATGCCCCCCAATTAAGTTACCATTACCTACAAAGCATACAGCTTCACAAAGTAAGCTACCTCTGTGCAGACTCAGTCACCATTAAAGTCTTCTCCAAAGAAGCAAACCGCAAATATTCAAATAGCATCTTCTGAGAAAGTTATTCAAAAACAATCGCCTAAAGAGCGAATTGTCATCACAGATCGGTTAAAAAAAGCAATGCGGAACCCGATCAACACAGAAAATCGGTTCGATCCACTTCACGACACCCAATTGATGGAGGATGAGGATCTTTACCTCTCCCCTCCTCCAACTCCGAATAGCAGAAGTCCAATAAAGTTTCCTAAATGATATAAATATTCTTTAAAATGGATAGTAGAAGTCATTCTATCCTACAATGGAATTGCCGAGGTCTTAAGTCAAATTATAATGATCTACTTTTACTATTATCAAAATTCTCTCCAAATGTATTATGTCTTCAGGAGACTATGTTATCTCCTAAAGATAATATCTCTATAAAAGATTATACACTTTATAATTATATATGCACTAGTAACGCCAGAACATCAGGTGGTACAAGCATTGCTATCGCAAATTGCATTCCTCAAATAGAATTAAAACTTAACACAAGATTACAAGCTTTAGCTGTGCAGGTGACCTTACATCGACCACTAACAATTTGTTCTTTATACCTTCCTCCAAATTTAACGGTAACAAGTGATGAACTTGAAAGTATTGTTCGGCAATTACCATCACCTTTCCTTTTGTTAGGCGACTTTAATGCTCACAATCCTATGTGGGGCAGTACATCTACAAATAATAAGGGTAACATAACTGAAAAATTGATAGATAACTTTCAGCTTTGTTTATTAAACAATCGGTCACCTACATATTTACATCCAGCTACAGGTACGTTTTCTTGCATCGACCTCTCGATTGTCCACTCTGCTATATACTTGGACTTCGATTGGAAAGTTTTAGATGACCAGTACGGCAGTGATCATTATCCATTGTTACTTACATCAAATGACTCTATACAGATGAAGGACGTCAAAATTTTAAATTTAAGAAAGCAGATTGGGAAACATTTACTAGGCTCTGTTCTATTGATCTAACAAAAAATGAATTTGATTTCACCTCTGATGATATAGCTGAAACTTTCTCTTCAGCATTACATACGATTGCTTGCAAAGTTATTCCATTAAAAAAAAATAATAAAAGTAACAAAATCAAAAAACCATGGTTTAACGATGAATGTAAAAAAGCCGTTCGTATACGTAAAGCTTCACTCAAAAAGTTTGAACATAGACCTACAACAGAAAACCTTGAAAATTATAGCATATTTAGAGCCAAAGCTAGAAGATCAGTGCGTCAATCTAAACGCCAATCATGGCAATCTTATGTTTCAAATATTAATTCAAATACTCCTATTAGGAAAGTCTGGGATGCAGTACGAAAAATAAGTGGTAAGTATAAAAAGAGTCCAACTGTTCACTTAAAAACTGGTGATGACCAATATGCCAAAACAGATATTGCAGAAACTTTGGCTAAAACGTTTGAAAAGAACTCTTCTTCAAGCAATTATTCAAATACATTTCAACAACATAAATGTAAAGCTGAGAAAGAGTATATTAATTTTACTTCAACAAACGACGAAGACTATAATTCCCTTTTCTCTATTGATGACTTAATTTATTCAATCAAAACTGCAAAAGATAGTGCTGCAGGCCCGGACGAAATTTACTACCAGTTTCTTAAACATTTACCACCCCAATCCCTAGACTTGCTTCTTGAAATTTTTAACAAAATTTGGGTATCTGGTGAATTTCCCAACACTTGGAAGAATGCGTTGATTATTCCTATCCCTAAACCTGGAAAAGATTCAACTGACCCTACAAATTATCGTCCAATTTCACTTACAAGTTGCCTCTGCAAAACATTCGAGAGAATGATAAATAATCGGTTAGTTTGGTATCTAGAAAATAATGGAATTATCACTAATTTTCAGTCAGGTTTTCGTAAACAGCGAAGTACAAACGATCATCTTGTACGACTTGAGACTTTTATTAGAGAAGCCTTTGTAAATAAACAACACCTGGTATCAATTTTCTTTGATCTTGAGAAGGCTTACGACACTACTTGGAAATATGGTATCCTAAAAGATCTAAAGGATGCTGGACTTAATGGCAGACCTCCTCTTTTCATTTCTGGATTTTTAAACGATAGGCACTTTAAAGTACGACTTGGTTCAACTTTTTCTGAGGATCACCAACAAGAACAAGGTGTTCCTCAAGGAAGCATACTTTCTGTTACACTTTTTGGCCTTAAAATAAACAATATTGCTAGCGCTCTTACACCAGGCATAGATTGTTCTCTATATGTAGACGATTTTCTTATCTGCTATCGATCGAAAAGTATGAGAACAATTGAACGGCAACTTCAACAAAATTTAGATAAAATTCAGAAGTGGGCAATAGAAAATGGGTTTAAATTTTCAAAGTCAAAAACTCAATGTGTTCATTTCTGCCGACTGCGAAAACAACATAATGACCCTGAACTTTACATATCTGGTTCTAAAATTCCAGTAGTTGATGAAGCTAAGTTTCTAGGAATTATATTTGATAAAAAACTTTCTTTTATACCACATATTAAACATTTGAAAACTAAATGCCTAAAAGCTTTAAATTTACTTAAGGTTTTATCAAGTACAAATTGGGGATCAAATTCTTCCACATTACTGAAATTATACAGAAGTCTTGTCCGATCAAAATTAGATTATGGTTCTGTAGTATATGGGTCTGCAAGAAAATCATATTTTCAAATGCTAGATACCATACATCACCAGGGTTTACGTTTAGCTTTAGGTGCTTTTCGCACCTCACCTGTAGAAAGTCTATATGCGGAAGCTGGGGAACCATCGCTTTATCTTCGTCGTAAAAAGCTATCACTTCAATATGCAACTAGAATTTCATCTAATAGGAAAAATCCAGCTAAAAATATTATTTTCAAACCAAGTTATACTGAAAAATTTGTTAACAAACCAAAGGAAATTAAACCATTAGGCCTTTGTTTAAAGATGATTTAGATAAACTTAAAATTAATCCAGACAGTATCCTTCAAAATGACGATGAGGATGTTCCACCTTGGACTTATAATTCCCCGGAAATAAATATTAACCTTTCAAATATAAAAAAGGCATCAAATTCACCTGAATATTTCAAAGATAAGTTTCTAGCAATTAAGGAAGAACATGAAAATTTTATACATATTTATACGGACGGTTCAAAAGAAGGTTGCAAAGTAGGTGCGGCTGTGTTTGAAAATAATTTTACATCTAGTATGAGGTTTCCAGATAATGCATCAATTTTTACTGCTGAAGCAAAAGCTATCGATTTAGCATTGTCATACATAGCACAGCATACCCACGATAAATTTGTGATATTTTCTGACTCGCTTTCTGTTTTAATATCCATTAAAATAAAAAATCTGACAATATCATGGTAAAGAAACGTCTTTTACGATTTCATGATATACTAAAAACAAAATATGTTAAATTATATTGGATTCCAAACCATGTAGGAATACGAGGAAATGAAAAAGTAGATGCTTTAGCTAAACAATCATTAAATTTTCAAAAAACTGACTTATTGTTACCTGCTTGTGATTTTAGACCGGCTATAAATAAACTCGTATCAGCTGAATGGAAAGCAAATTGGGACAATGCCGTTTTTAATAAACTTCACGATATAAACCCATCTCTTGATATGTCACCATCTCTATCTCTGTCAAGCCGCCGTGATCAAACAGTTTTTCTTCGATGCCGAATTGGACACACTAAAATTACCCACTCTTATCTCCTCACAAATGACAATGCCCCTTTCTGTGTAGGTTGTAATGAAAATTTTACTGTCAAGCATTTTCTTCTTGAATGTCATGATTTTTCACAGGCCCGTAATAGATTTTATTCTGTAAATTCACTAAAAGAACTTTTTAATACAATTCCATCAAAAAACATAATTGATTATTTAAAAGAGATAAACTTGTATTCTAGGATCTAATTGGCTCATTTCTATTGTCATTTACAATTTTTTACATAATATTTTAAGCCTATTATAGCATTCGGCACGATATGGCCAGTTATGTGTTGACGTGCCGTAAAAATCCAAACAAACAAACAAACAAAATCAAACATTTGCAGCTCTACCGCGATCATATGTTTTTGAGCAGGTGCGTGTACAGTGACTATCTCTGCCAAAATATTATGTTTCTATTCGATGTGCAGAAGAGGGACAAAATTATGCAATGCACGGGACACATTTAATGGATCACAACTTCATTATTTTTCTGAGTACGCAATGTTTATTTTACCATGACTCTATACGTATCATGTTACTTTCTGTAATCACTAGTTCTATCGAACACGCTTAGGTCAAACATCGATAAGCCATGTTTTCATTGAAATTGAAATACTCTTGTTTCGTGCCATTTCGTGCCATTATAGTCTTCATTTTAAGGCGGAGAACCTCTATGAAAATTGTTTCGTTCTAAGGTTATAACACGTCTTTCGGTAATGATTCAAAACTTTTCCTCTCTATTAAGCATTAATGCTTAGTTGATTATTTCCCACTCAAATTGCAAATATAACTGTTGACATTTTATATTGAAACACTGTATATTGTCACTACAAATCTGTTTTCATGATTGTACTTAATGACAGAATGGTGACATACATTTAGTAAAATGCGCAAAAGATTTTAAAAAGTCGACAACGTAGTATTTCAACCATGAAATCCTTTTCAAAAAGCTTAAGTTTCGTTTTACTTTTATGTATACATGTAATACTTTATAACATAAAAGGGAATTCTAAATAATTATGCTTTATTTATTGAGTTTACATGGTTTGCATATCTTGTCTGTTTTTCCTGTACATTCCTCTCATACTTTACATAAAATATTAAATAAGTTAAAACATTGAAAACAAATCAATTCAGTAAGAGCGACATTATCAAATTTGCATTGTAAAAAATCACTATATTTAAGTCACTATTTTGGTTCAAAAACCTATCGCTTTAATGTCTATATACAAAAATGACAGAAGCTATATGGGATTACTAGATGTGTTTAAGAATGGCAAATGAAATGTTACAAGTTTCTACATTTTTAGAGCATTTTGTTTGGTCATTTTTTTGCCTTATATTTTATTTTAAGTTCACATAACTTAATTTAAATAACATTTATTTCAAATCTTATAGCATGTAACTAATGAACTTCCAACATTTGCACAATGTGATTTCTATGTGATGTGAAGTACAAATGCATGACCCATTACTTGATCTTACCTTGTCAATTTTAGGTTTGTTTGTCAATCTGTCAATATCACAACACTCAAATTGTTTTATTAAACCACGTTTTCATTTTAGAAGTCCAAAAGAAAATCAGATCAAACAAATTTCGTTCTTTATCTAACATCGTGCCAATTGCAAAGTTAAAAGGTCAATATCACGGATAAACATTCCTCACAGTCGTAGGAATATCAGTGTTAAATACAGATGTCTGCGTGATTGGATAGACATTGGCGTAATGCGTATATCGAAAAGAATGTAATAATTATCATATACAATGTTGATTGACTAAAATCATTTGTTATTTGAAAACCACCTTTATCTAAGACAACGCCAGCATTTTTCGTAGGAAATGTTACATGATATGTGTCTATATAATTCACCGGCACGGTGGTTTGTTCAATTATAAATATTTTTGTAAATGAGCTATTTCTTAGAAATATCTATGACTTGGTAAATATGTATATATCTATCATAAATTGTTTTACGTGCATCCAATTATTTGCTTGACATTGTTACAAAGATGCAATGATACATTAAAAATAAGAAATTCTTGTATGTGCTAAACATATCCGATTAATAGTGAGTGTATATAAATGATTCTGCATAAACAAGTTAAAAATAAAGAAACACAAAATGGTAACAAAATAGAGAAAAACAATTTTCATAAAGAAACCAAAACGCAGCAAAATAAAAATGTTTCAGGCTCGAACATTTAGTACATGGACAGAAGTAGTAGTTACAAGCTATCGTCTACGCCACCTAACCTCGGCATAAGCAGATACAACATCTAAAATGAATTTGTGAAAATTTGATTTGAAACTTTGATTTTGAAGCATACGCAGATGTGTCTATCTGGCGGTTATCTTGGAACTTTCAATACGTCATGTTAGTGTCATTCCCAGAAGGGCGGCATATGCTACACAAAAACAAAAGTGCTGTGCCTTGAACGAGAAAACGATTGGAGTAACTAAAAAAAATGAAATTCTGAAAGATGATTAACTAGATATCACACATATAATGTAAAAAAGATATAAAGAATAAACTTAATAACAGTAATGTCCAGACGGAATTCTACCTTTATAACAAATTGTATACTTCCGTTTGTTTTTCTTTTTTATTGTTTATTTGCTTGGTAACTTTGTTGTTTTTTAGCGTTTTTTTGGTTGTGTTTGTTTTATGTTGTTGTTTTGTGTCTTTGGTCTTACAAAATGGTATGAATGCTTAGATAATTATTACTGTGACCACTGACAATATTATACGGATGTGATGTGGCCATGTATACTCTGTCCTGCTCATTTAAGTAAAAAG
>NW_026858072.1:0-15161 GCF_026571515.1 Ruditapes philippinarum
TATAACATGTAAATTTTTACTCGAATTTTGAATCTTTATACCTTTCCTAATTTTTTTTTTCATTTTTCCCAGGTTTGATTTAATCGAAATATTTATGCTCATCTGGGGCCGTGCAGCTTTAAAGCTTCACAGGTGATTTATTGTTATCAAAGAGTTGCGCTTATTTATCACTGACATTGTCCAAAAATGGGATGAGGAAATTATCAGAAAATTTGCAAACAAGTGTTTGGTCCAGACCTCCATCAAATATTACATTAATTTCATTTTAATCCCGTCAGAGGAGTCCCTTTAAATGCTAGGTTAATGTTCCATCTATCAAAACTCGATTAAAAATCCTGGATGTTTTTATAATCTGTTTCTCATTTAAATTGCATTTAATGAAAATATGATAAGTGTATCAGAGCCATAAGTGTATAAGAGCCATAAAACTCTTCAATTACAATGAGTGAGTGTAAGACATATATATTGTTTTATTTTTTAATGTAACTTTATACTATATATACAACTGAAAGTTGGCGGGGAAAATCTCAAAAGAATGGTATAGACTATAAAACATGTCGGCCATTTCTGATAAATGTTTGGATATCTGCAGTGAATTGAGTATTTTATTTAAATTTGAGAATGTATCTAACATTATTAGTAGGGCTGGGAACGAATAAGGAATTTGATGTTCGAATATTCGTTTTCCATATTCGAATATATTCGAATATTCGTTTTTACAACATTTGTTCCAATATTTCTCTTTGACGTATACGTATCCGAAATTGATTGCGACGAATACTATACTACTTTAATATGCTTTTAATAATCGAAGATTAAAATACCTTCATTACTACGTCAGCTTTTTAAAAAAAATATATTGTTATTCGACATCTATGTTTACAATTTGAAATAAATTCATAATTTGATTGCCTTTGTTCAGTTAATCCTATTTGTCTTATTGACGGGAGGTAACTTGCGTGACTTGATTGACAGTTATATGAATCATCGTAACCTCTTAGCCCCAATAACAAATAATTATATTGAACCTTAACTTGTATTATTTTTTATATTAATTTATAATTTTAGATAAGATTTAAAATATTCTTAAAATAAATATAGCTATAACGCAGTAAATATCACACGGAGTGTAATATCTACGGAATAAATATATTCTGACGGAATATAGACACTTCCCATGCTTTCATAACCGCCGATTAATGCGTGCCTATTTAATCTTCTCCACAAAATTTAAGACATTGATTAATAGGAAAGATTATAGCACAGAAAACAATAAATAAGATAATTAAAATCGGGAAAAAATCTAAACTGTTAAACAGGTAAATTGCAAAGTGTGAAACGGAGCCCTTTTGATCAACTAGACCCCACAGTTTTCACAGTTAATTGGCGATAATCGTTGACACGTGTCATACAAACGTGTGAACACCTGGTCAAATACAGGTCAAAGGTTTTATTTACGATATTAATTGAATTTGAAAGTAATATCAAATTATATTTTTCGAATATTCGTATTCGTTTTTCAATGTTCGAATATTCGGTAGTGTTTCGAATATTCGAATATTCGAATATAATTCCCGGCCCTAATTATTAGACAAAAGAAGAAATAAAGTAAAAAATGCGAGTTGTCGTAAAACAGTATTCGTTACATAGAAGACACAGTGTTGTGTTATGAAAATGACAGTAACATATTAATCAATCTAACTATACCGTATAAAGCTATGATATGTTATAAATACACCTGTATACTGTCAATAATTCCTATTCAATAAATACCGGCAGATCAATAGTTCAAACATAGTTGGGTAGTAGGTCGTATTAAAGGTATAAACCCGATATTCATCGTGGAATTTCAATATGCGTTATAGAAATCGGTTGTAAACACTTGTTCAACTGAATCACGGATTTATAAATCCGTGACTGAATACACTATCACAACGTCCATCATGTTGTACTTGTAACGAAATTATATTCAATGCAAACTTGAACTACAGAGCAATATACAATTTTTGTTTCTATTTCTGCTTCATAGGTCACTATCAATATTTTAATTCAACGATATAAGTACAAGTCAAAATAATCAATAAAATTTATAATTTAAAGAGAAAATCATTTTAATAAAATCAATAGATCAACAGATATCAACAGACTTAAGTATCAAATCACACCATGGAAGATTGTTTAATAAAATCAAAGAAATGGGTAAAAGAATAAAATTTTAATACATCACCAGTGATCACTTTAAATTATGTGTTATCGCAAAAAAAAAAATAAAAAAAAATAAATAACAGCCCTGTATTGTGTAAACGAAGTTTTTTTCCTTTACTATTATTTCTACATTAGACTTTAATTGTTCTATTTATAATTTGAATTAAATTTGGGTTGAATTATATTTTTTCTATCCTTGACAACTAGTTTCTAAATAGCAATCTCCTGAAAATTCCTCTGCTTTCCCAGCACTGAGTTGTTGTAGAAGGCCCTTTTCTCGGCCGCCGTATGCCGCAAATGGTCAAATGGTTAAAGTCACCGACATTAAAGAACTTGCCCTTACCGCTGTGGGTTCGAATTTTGTCAGGCACTTTGGACTTTTTTACGGAAAATGTTTGGTTCTACTCAGGTTCGCGCATGTGCCTGGAATAATGCACGAAGGGACACCTGAGGCATTCCTGTAACATTTAAGCTGGAATGTATAACCTTTAGAGTGTCGGTGTTAATTCAGATACAACACTGATAAATCCTTATCTATACATAACGGCCCTACACCTTTAAAAATAAACATGTACATGCGTGTAAAACTTGTTTGTAACATGACGATTGGAGAATGAATGAAATTTTTTAAGTTAGCAAACTATCGACTTAACACATAAGAAATAAATGTTAATTGTTTTACACGGTTTTTGATTATTGATACAATGTGACATTTCTAACATGTTCTTATTTGATATGTTATTTTCAAATGTTTAAACACTTTAAAAAACATGTGTTTAATACAAAATAGGGAATATTGACAGGATACGAAAACGATAAAAGGTAAAATTTTCTTTTATTATTGAAATATTTGTCGTTCTAGGTCAAGTTTTATATTTAAATCTGCGTTCTTCTTAGTAGTCAGGAAAATCGTGATATGTGGGCTGGGGTGTTGAGAAAAAAAAAAAAAGATTAAATAAAAAAAATTCTGTTTAAGCCGTAAATGAAAATTCGGTCATAAATAAGAATAATTGTATATTTTAATATGCAATATGCATGTATCTTTTAAAGCTGAAATTCAAATATGAAAAAAAAATGTTGTTAAAATTGATTTTTTGTTGTAAATCGTGATTAAATAAACATTAAACTTGAAATATGTAATATTTGAATAGTGTGTGAGCAGTTTAAAGTTTCAAAAATTATTATTATAATTTAAGGCGATAGCATGTACTATATACCAATGAAATGCATTACATGCAATTTTCTTCAATTATCTACCTGTGGCCAATTTGAATTATTTTCCAAAAAAAACAAAACTTTATTTACAATGCTCGTACCTAAATATACGTGTTTTTTAATGCTCAAACGTATGCTACATTTTGTATGTCGTTGTTTAATAATAAATCAATATATTATATGCTTATAAATGAAATATTGATGAAAAACGCGTATTCTCATTTTCCGTATTTTCACTGTTAAAAATTTATTTTCCACTGCAGTGAAACATATTTTCCATATTTCCACCGGTGTCTTGCCGGGTTACTTTTTTTTATAAAGTCAACCAATGCCATAAAATTAAGAGGATTTTTTTTGAAATTGCAATGTCAAAAAAAGAGAAAAATGTAGTATGTAATAAACAGCAAATTCAAGTTTTTTTCTATTAACACAGGGTTTTTTTAAAATTTGTGGTATGGAAATTATCATATTTCAATCCTGACTACCGTCATTAATGAACTATTTATCTGCATACCACTCAATGAAATCGAATTCTGTATTTTACATTTTATAGAAAAAAAACTTGAATATCCTGTATGTACTAACCATGCTACATGTTTTACGTTGTATAAACTTCACATAATCCTATCCCTACCTCCGAGGATAGCCTACCTCAGTAGAAAATGGGAATTTAGCAAATGTTTGGGGACAATAAGATCGTTAAATACAAAAAAAACAACAACAAAAAAAAACAAGGGTTTATATTATTCGAATACTCCATTGAGGATAGATCTAAACAACATCGGAACATTTGAAAAATGAGACAAAATAATTGTGATATATAAAATAAAGAAGTAAAATTTTATCATTTACTACTCTAACAATGGAGCATAGCTCTGCAAATCTAGCTAATGCTATTTTATAATTACATAATTATGTACATGCATATAATGTTCATGTTTATCTTGACGAAGCCATCTTTGCGACCAGTATAGATCCGGTTTATCCTGTACATTAGTGCAGACTTACAAAGCTCTGTACCGTTTGGCTTATACAGAATTTATTTTAGTTCGATTGTGTAGGAAGCTATAAGCTTACAGACACACTTTCGAATCCGTTCCTGGAACCAACCAGTACCGATCAATGAGTGTAAAGTTTCTTGCTCAAGGGAACAACGACTTGCCCCTGACGTGGTTTGAACCCATGCGGCCAGCGATCATTAGATTACTAGTCCGACGCGTCAACCAATCGGCCATGCCGCCACAATGTACTCTGCACTCTGTACCGTTTGTTGACCAACTTCAAATGTTCATCTTAAATCCCCAAAATTGTTAACGGACAGTTCCAAATTTTGAAAGGCTAAGGGTTTATTAACCCTGCTGACTGACTGTCTTATCTGGATGTGAGACCCCAATCCCCCCACCACCCCCACGAAAAAGAAAATAATTAAAAGAAAATAACAAACAAACAAAAACCCAAATAATACGCATTCCATGTGGTATCAAAATACAGTCTCAAGGTAAAGATATCACATATTGTAGTTTAACCTTGAAGTCTGAATGTATTATGGTTATGGCTAATCATTAAATGAATAGTTAAAAAGAGAAGATTGTCCGTTCCCAGTATCACCCTTGAACTTTATAGCGATAACAAACTCTTACATGGGCTTACAAATAGACACAATGTATTAGAATACAATTTTAACTATACTAAACGACCGTTATTTTGTAATTTTTAAATTAGTAATTGCTTTTCCTATATTTTAGAATTTATTTTAGAATTTCACAGTTTCTATCTTATATTCAATAGAACATATATATATATACAGAGTGTCAAAAATATATGAACAATTCGTGACAGCGCATCCATTGATTATAAAAGTGTTTTCTCCGATAACGATCCCATATAGATCACACTTTTACGTATGAATCAATTTTTTGAGTTATAAATAATGCAGATATGACTTTCCATAGCAGGAGAGTTTGCGCACGGATTTTTGTTCCATTATCTACAGTATATCACGCAAAAATAGTGCCTTAATGTAATGATAAAATCTATTCATTTCCCCGTTGCACGCATTAAAACAGCTGTCAATGTAAAGTTACCAATTGTATAATTGGAAAGGTAAAGAAGAAAGGCCAACAAAATGTGTAAGCTTGTTTTCCAGTCAAACACACTCTAATGAAGTCCTTTAATTAAAACAAAAACACCTATTATTTAATACCATGATGTAATTTCAAGTTTTAATGTGCGTGTTAAGGCCAGCTTGCTGTGAAAGGGAAACACCTTTAGACTACCGGCCGGTATCTTTAGTTGAAATAATGAAGTAAAATCTGTACCTCATTTATATTTGAGTCGCGTCACGACAAAACCAACATAATGGGTTTGCGACCAGCATGGATCCAGCCCATGCTGTTCGCTTACAAACTCTATTACAAATAGAGAAACTGATAGCGAACAGCATGGATCCTGATCAGACTGCGCGGATGCGCAGGCTGGTCTGGATCCATGCTGGTCGCAAACGCACTATGTTGGTTTTGTCGTGACGCGGCTCATTTAATTTATCACATCGTTTACTGAGATAAAACAAGTAGAGATTTTGATGCTAAAGCATCAAGTCGCCGGATAGAAATATGATTGTATTATCATAAATAAAAAAAAATATCAGTTTAATGGTTCGAGTATAAAGAAAAGAGGAACAATAAGTTGAGTAATGTTTATTCATAAACACATTTTCATGTTTATCTTTCTTGCTTTAAACTTTGTAACAGAGTTGTATGCAATAAATTTATGTTATGTTATAATAAAATATCATATTTGAAGCAAACTTGCTTAGCAATTTTGTCAAGAAACTGTTATCATTATTAAATAAGCAAGTATTGTTTGGCAATACTTACCCGAGACTCAATAATTTTCGGGAGCTGTTTCGTTAGCTTACATAACTTATTATTATTAATGTTAACGATTTTATTGTAAGTATAATTACATGTATAACTATATCAATTAATACTGCTCGATGGCCTAGTGGAAAGTATGACGAAGTTGTAACCTACATGTAGTAGGAGCAAGTTCGAATCTTGGACAAATCCTGTGTGTAGTTTTCATAAATTCATTTTCATTATATTTTTTAACTTTATGAAACATTAGTTGATAAATCGTGTGTTTCATTTCTAGCACTCTTTCTATTTCATAATTTTGATAAAAGATAAAGTTTTGCAAAATACAAAAAGTATTATAAAAGAAAACAAAAAAAATCCTTTTATCGAACCTACAGTCTTCAATTTGAAATTAACTTAAAATCTAACACCTTGTCTTCGAGGCTTGTAAAGCAAGTGATATGATTGTAATTCTTCTTGTAATTCTACTTGTAAATATACTGTTGTATCAAACATTTGAACTCCAGAATCCGATAATTACCGACAAATTATTACCGATCATCGAATATTTGCAAAGTGACTATGAAAATATATTATGCTTAATTATGACATAAAACAATGCAATTCTACTGTAAAAGTGGTGTCTGCATAAAAAAATTATTCTTATGCACTATCGAAAAAATATATTATTTAGCTGAAATCAATATTCCTGTCGTTACATACGATATAGTTAACGTTTAATTGCCTTTCAGTGCGATAAACTATCAACACAAGATAGTTTATTTGTTTTCTCTGTGTATCCAATACGATTCCGGCCCCTACTGTCATACCGAGATTTTTCATACAAAATTACTTTGATTTGCACTTTAACCAGCTGCCAACCATTCACAAGCTACCTGTATGTCTGTCTTATCAGCCATGTGTTACTATTAATAGATTTTACAACAATAACATATAACGTGTAGTCACGTGATTCTGGGAGAAGCTGTTTATAATAAATAAGATAAAAAATAGAATAGGTCTCATAACATACAAACAACCAGATAATTTTAAAGTGTCATTTCAAATATCATGCATGATTTATTTGTCATAAAATAGCAACGCTTGACACTTTGAAAAAAAGGGAAAACATCCCTAAATTCAATGACTGATCCATAGGGATACGTCATTAATTCATTTTATAAAAATTGTAATGTTGCTTTTTACGATGTCAATATTTGAATATTTCATTTCATTGAGCAACATTATTGTATGTTTGAATTTTTGAGATTACTGAAAACAATTGTAGTCTTTAATTGTTCAGTAATTGTTATGCTTTTATTTACAGATTTTAATGCCTTCTCCTACCACAGGTATAATATTAAACTGTTACAAATATAGTCGCCGGTTTCTACCGGCGACTAATAACTTGTATTATACTCTTCCTTTACAGTGTTTGATAACAAAAAGATATGCTCAATAATATGTAACACGGGCGGCAGACATTTAACTTTATGACTTCTGTGTGCATGACAGCACCCACCCTTATACAAGTTATACCCAGAGCCGCTTCTACTAATTGCCTAACTTAATGTCATTAAGATTTAGCGAGATATGCATTGTTTTTTTGTCGTCAATTTAATTAATTCGTTCATATCTAAAATCATTCTCATGTATTGTTTTTCTATTCTATTTATAGAAGCATGCTTCATGACCTTGAACAAATGTGACGTGGCAACAGTAATACCGGCTAGCAACCATGCTATTATCATATCTGTGTTTGATTGTCTTCATAAATCAAGGTAATTATTATCATTATATTATAATCGTCTGATCCCATAAACAAAGATTTAGTTTACATTATTTGTCTTACTATAAACAAGATATCGACGAAAATTTCAGTCAGTTATTTTTCAAGTTTTCAAATTCGCCGTACTTAATAATATGCACACTATTTTTTTTTCGAAAAAAAAACAAAAAACAAAAAACAACAAAATAAAAAAAACAACAGATTATGGAAGTGTATTTAGATGACACGAGAAATGCATTAGAATGCATAAATACAAAGCTATTTGTATTTATAGTTATAAGTCAAAAGACAATTTTATATGGAGTTAAAATAATAATAATAATAATAGTGTACTTTTTTCACCAACAGCTTTCGAAGCTTGGGCTTGCCTGTCAAAGTATTCAGTTGCTTATATGTGTGAAAACAATTCGGTGCAGGGTCCGGGAGTCACCCTCGACGTCTCAACGGCAGCAACTTCCGGTTACAGTAACTGCTCATGTAAAGTTACAGCGAATATGACAGGGTTTATGGCAGACTTCAATAATTTTCCCAATGAGACAGACTGTGGCGCTCAACTTGATATTTTATTCGATGACAAGAGTATGCAGGTGAAATGTGGTGCTTTACACCACGGACAATCTACCACCGGAAGTTCGGCACAGGTCATTTACACAAGGTCTCAAGATAAAACAAGTGTGGACTCTGACTATTGTATTTCATTTCATTCAAGTGAGTGTATTATTTAGTTTTTTTCGTTTATCGGTATTTCTTTCATCAAATAATGTTTATGAAATCTACCAATGAATAGTATTTCACACATTTTCGCGTACGTTCTGATGTTTCGTTCTCTTTTTTTTTAGCAATCACTTGTTAAAATAATTTCCAAACAGAACTTTCCAAAATATCTATTATCATTACAGATATATCAATGTCCTAACATTTATAAGAAATTCATAATATGTAGTTATAGACTACCTAGGAAAATCATCATTAATAATATTTTATAGATAAGTGAAAGACGATGTCCAGGTGTTATCCATTTCACATTTTACATACTTTTTTTTTCATAATTCATGCGAGAGACAAATTTTATAAAAAAATATTTGTATTCCAGATCACTCAAAAGTAGAATTCACATTAACTTGCTCTGTTGACGCCACAACAACAATAGGCAGCGCACCTTCATCATCAACAACAACAACAGGAGGACATGTTCAAAGCACGTATGAAGTGTCATCCAGTCCGACAGATATTACTTCCAATTTAACCAAGATTGTTCAGACATCTACAACAATGCCCACTGCCGTAACATCAACAACTGTTCAAACACCTAGTTCTTCAGTAACATCGGTATTTTCAGATATTACTACAACGACTGCGTTAGTAACTTCAACCACATCATTCGTAGCTGGTTCTACAACAACACATCTTTCGACTTCCTCGTTTTCTTCAAATGACTCAGTGACAGTGCCACGCAGCAATGACTCTCACACTGAACTGACTACCATACAAGATAATACAACAACAATTTCAGCGAGTTCTGTTTCGACGTCATCGAATTCAACAGATGATTATAACACGAGATCTACATCACTGAGTTTTGCCCAAACGACAGTGAATAGTTCTTTTACAACGAATACGGACACTACTCAAACAAGTGTGATACTAAACACAACTTCTCAAAACTCTGAAGTAACGACGACGAGTTTTACAACACAATCGACAACTCTTTTAGATAATGTTACATCATCAACTGACAGGGTAAACAACACAATTTCAGATACTACCACCATAAGCTATAATAATACCAGAACAATTCAAACATCAACACAAATAACTAATTACACTGCTACTACTACTGCAAAAGACGTAAATGTTACACAGACGATCGTTAACACAACGACATCAGTGCAAACGTTTAACAACACGGCGGGACCCAACACAACGAATACTTTTTCAACAACTGCTGATTCGTTTTTATCAAACACTACAACTACTGATCTTTATAATAACAGCACAATGGAAACAAATTCTACAAATTCATTGAATACGACAGCTGATCCAAATTTGTCAAACACGACAACTATAAAGTATGATAACATCACGATGGAAAACAACACAACAGAATCGGCAAATACAACAGCTTATCCGAATACAGGAAATTCAACAACTACCGATGCTGACAACATCAATAATACAACGGGTACAGTCAACACGACATCTGATCCCCTAAACACGACAGACGTTTACAATGGCACGACAATAAGCAACACAACAAGTGACAGCAACGACACAATAACTGCCAATGTAACAGCTAAACCTGGGAAAACAACACAAGGCTTCTGGGAGCCGCCATACATGGATTATGATGTTCCCCAAAGATCTAAAAATAACATTGGTAAGTACAATGTTATCATCAAATTCTTAGAATTTAGAATTTGGAAATGTCAAACATGTAAAATACAAATGGCTTAACACACTTAAACAAAATGTCGTCAGAACACAGCGTAAGGTTAACACACGATTTTTTTCTAGTAAATTTCTGCCGAGGCCGGATCGCTTCTGTTAAACTCAATTACTAAAAGCAATGAATGTTTAAAAACACTACCATAGGCGCAACACATACCATTGTCCAAACTGAAGTGCTATTTCTGTATAAGAATATAAGGTCCGCGTATAAGGAAAAGTTTCTTAAGAAAGTTTTGTCTGGTTGGAACAAACTTTGGTATTTAAAAAAAAAACCTATGCATATGCTCAGATTATATATAAACATATAGCAAGCTAAATACAACACATTTAGTCTTAAAATTTGAGAACATAATACGGCTTTGAAGAAAAGTGATCACTAAATACTTCGAGCAGTGTTGCTAGGTTGGGTCGGGTTGCCTGAAACGCTTTATATATTTTTAGGCTAAGGC
This sequence comes from Ruditapes philippinarum, assembly GCF_026571515.1. Taxonomy (NCBI): domain Eukaryota; kingdom Metazoa; phylum Mollusca; class Bivalvia; order Venerida; family Veneridae; genus Ruditapes; species Ruditapes philippinarum. The sequence continues at coordinate 10,962 of NW_026858072.1, forward strand.
CTTATTTAAACTAAAACATTTATTTTAAGACTACGTTTACGGAAGACATACTTCGGTTTGTAGGTATCAGCTTTTATATTAAGAACGATTATATTGTGACTAAATCGCGTGTCACTGTGAATGATGTTTTTGTAGTATCCAAATTATTTTAAAAGATGTTTTATCAAAGATAAATATTTTAAAATAAATTGAAAGTTTAAGACCGTGTAAACTGGGCCGACCATTTAGCTTGTCTCACCATTTTGAGTGAATTGTCAAATTTTAACAATATTTTTTACTTGCTAACGGAAATCACATAAACAAACTTTTTGCTACTTTACTCACTTGTACCATAGCCTGCAAGATTATCTATTTTTTTACAAATAGCCACTATGTAACTTTTTCTGAGTTAACGAATAAACCTCATTTAATCATATATATTTATGGACTGTTACCGAATTTACACATTTATATGAGAGTATAGAGAGGTTATTAGCTTTCTGTTGAGAATTTCATTCTCATTTAAGTTATTTTTCTCAATATAGACGATTTTGGATACTTTCCGCAGTATCAGTTCTGTTTATAATGGTTGATATGCACTAGGCAAAACTTTTAACTCACTTTTGTACATTTATATAAGTATCAATGATTTATGTTACCGTAAGTTCATTCAAGTTTCGAAATGTACAGAACTTGTCACAATAATTAGCTTTCGTAAGTAAGTTAATTGTTGTTATTTTTTTTATTAACCATCTTGATTTTTAAAGATATTTGAGCCGTGTCACGACAAGACCATCATAATGGGTTTGCGACCAGCATGGATCCAGACCAGCCTGCGCATCCGCGCAATCTGATCAGGATCCATGCTGTTCGCTATCAGTTTCTCTACTTGCTACAGGGTTTGTTAGCGAACAGCATGGATCCCGATCAGACTGCGCGGCAGCGCAGGCTGGTCTGGATCCATGCTGGTCGGAAACCCATTATGTTGGTTTTGTCGTGACACGGCTCATTTATTTGTGAAAATTGATTTAAATATAAGGTTAATGTGTTTTAAGATATTTTGATAATGCCACGCTGCCGCCATTTTATTCACAAGTTTTTTTGCCTTCTTTCTTTTTATATAAAAAAGAAGAAAATACAACACATTACAACTTTGTTTCTAAAAATCAATTAATCGTATATATTAATTATTATGCAAATTATGAATATAAAGTTTTTAAGTAAATTTTATTTTCTTTATTTTCAGTTGTAATACTGGTACCTATAGCTGGAGTTTTGCTTCTAGTATTTATTGCTGTTGTAGTCTACATCATGTGTAAGAGGTATGTATGTTAGCCACTGTATAGACGTTCTCCGGAATTAAGAATATTTGAGCCGTGTCACGACAAAACCAACGTAATGCGTTTGCGACCAGCATGGATCCAGACCAGTCTGCGCATTCGCGCAGTCTGATCAGGATCCATGCTGTTCGCTGATCAACCCTATTTCAAATAAAGAAACTGATAGCGAACAGCATGGATCCTGATCAGACTGCGCGGATGCACAGACTGGTCTGGATCCATGCTGGTCGCAAACACATTATGTCGGTTTTGTCATGACGCGGCTCATTTTAGTTTTTTTTCCAAGCGCAAAGATTGACTTATTTATTGTGATGCGTGGATAGGTACAGTTAAGCTAGAACGGTAAAGATTTGTTTGTACCTACGGATTGGCTGGGGAAAACATTTGCTGAGTTCCGGATAACATATATCGAATTAACACTATAATATCTATGTTTTTACCATTTTAAGGATTACGAACACCCATCATTAGATAAATGTTGACTTTTGCCGGGTAATATCTGTCGAGTGCTGTCGCAAATTTCTATTTTAACATATTTTTGTTAGGTGAAAGAGTATTCTCATTTTGATGTTAACATATTTTTTTATAATATGATGGCTCATATACATGCTTATTAGCGTACGTAACCCTTACAAGGTAAAAATTAAAAGTAAACGTAATTGCAAATTAATGTTTGTAAAAAGGCGTTTGAACGCCGCTAAAAAGTTTAGGAAAAGTACACACGTTAAACGTGACGTAATAACTAATATAAACAATAGAGTGCAGGGTTATCTTAAAATGAAAGTTTCAGAATACTACATTTCTCATTTAGGTATACATTTTTTTTTAATTTTCACGTTAAAGTGTATTTTATAAAGCTATTAATCTGCCGTCTGTAGTTAACAAACTTTTCGAAAAAGAATATAGCCAAAAGTTATTTTGTTTTTCCTTAAGAGCAATGACATGCACGAACTTTTTTATAATTGGTAAAAACAAACTACTTTTATAATAGGGTAACATTTTATTGTTTACGCACAATCATCATGTGTGTTTAACAATAGAAACATACTATGTTGCAAATGTTTCCAGAATCTAGATATATTCTGCGATTTTTGAAACAGCATGATTTTTTAGAAAATAAATATTTCTCTTTAAATTTCGTTTTAAAGAGACCAAAAAGGAAAAAAATGTACCAATACGAAAAAAACCCAACAAAAGGAAATACAGCAAATAATAATAACAACCTTTTGAAAAACAGAACCAAGGATTGTTTCCCAAAAAAGGGTTTTGGGAAAAATACCCGGGAAAAATACAAACAAAAACGAATGAACAAAAGATGAAAAAATTTTTTATGGAGAATAAAACAATTTCTCAGGGCGTTAAATAGTACCCTTAATGGGGAGTTTTGTGTCTATACCTCAAAACCAAAAAATTTAAAACCTCTGAAAGAAAAGGATCTTTTTAATCTCTTGAGCTTTATAATCGTGAAGGGGGATCGATGATTCAAATGTATTTAAAAAGACGACCCGGGGACGGGTACATTAAATAAAGGGGAAAAAACACGTGACCCAAACACGAAAGAGAAAAAAGAAAAACAATCTAGGAAAAAGAAAAGTAAAAGTAGTGAAAGCGAAGACAATTCAGGAGAAAGGAGACATAGACGGAAAAAACATACAGATTACAAACAAAGGTCGCAAAGTGACGTGGGTTTAGAAACTTCAATTAAAAGAAGGTCAAGAAATAGACATTCAAGTTCTGACAGCTTTGACAATACTCTAAATTTAGATGACACAAAGCTGAAGGCTACGTCGTCGTCGCAATCAAGACAACCTCGAATCGTAGAAAGTAAACCAGCGAATAAAAGTAGTTCGGTACACAATGACAGGCCAGTTACAAAACAGCCGCAACAAGTATTTAGTGCGCCAGTTGCAGAGCATAAACACGAGCCTGTTAAAGCACGGGTTATTGTAAGTAAACCAAGCAGTGACATTGTTCCAAAAGAGAATACTGCCAAAGGTTCTGTGATGCAAATAAACAGTAAACCTAGAAATCAGGAAAGTGACAATCAAACACAGAGAAAAGTTTCTATATCATCATCTTCCAGTGAATCTTTCGCACACACAAATCCGCAGAGAAACACCCCGTTACGATCGAGTCAGACAAGAAATAATTTGTTTGGATCTAGTGGTAAAAAGTTGAATTCAACTAAGGAAAGTGAAGGCAACACAAATGCAGAGGTAAAACGACCAGATATTGTTCCGCCACTGAATCTGACACAGACTGGTAACAAAGCTTCTAGGTTGGATGATGACTTTGAAGAATTGCTTCTTAGTGAATGTTGATTCGATATAAAAACATCACTATCTGTGCATGTTGTTTAATTTGTTTTAAGCATTGTTACAAATTGCAATTGTTATATATCAACGACAAAAAATTAACCAATTCAAGACCTCCCAATAATGCATTCTTTTTCCCTTTCACTTATTTCTCTTAAATTATGTTGCCAAATAAAAAATATTAGATTTGTTATTTTTATAGATTTTTATTTATTTTAACTCATTATCACTTTTATTGATTTATTGTGCAGTGATTTTAAAAATGATGTTTCGTGAAGTGATGTTTGTTAGAGAAAAATTATCTTTATATTTATTATTTGCTATTTTATTCTTATTGTTATTTTTATTATTATTAGATCTATTATTATTATTTACATTCAGATGTATCATTTCCTTTAATTTGTACGAATCGTTTTATCCTATGCAATTTAATGAGATGAGTTATTCGTTATTTGAGAAAATTGGTTGTTTTGTTTTTCATTAAATATGGACAATATCTTACTTCAGGGTATTTATTTTTACAATTTTGCTTGTTCTTCGTACATTTGAAACCATTTAAATTTTTA
>NW_026858073.1:0-33799 GCF_026571515.1 Ruditapes philippinarum
CAAGTTTGAGTTGAATGTGTTGTACCGTTTGGTGAGATAATGAACGGAAATGAAAATTTCATATTATTTTCAAAAGTAAAAGGGGGCATAACTCTGCCAAAATCATCGAAACATAACCAAATTCAAACTTGACCTGTATTTTCTCATGACCATATCCATATGTCAAGTTTGAGTTATATGTGTTTGTACCGTTGGGAGATAATGAACGGAAACTGAAACTTTCATATTATTTTCAAAGTAAAAGGGGCAGTAACTCCTGCCAAAAATCATCGAACCCATGACCAAAATTCGAAACTTGAACCTGTAATTTTCTCCATGACATAGTTCCATATGTCAAATTTGAGTTGAATGTGTCCAAGCCGTGTCTTGAAGATAATGAACAAAAACTGATGATGAACGGAATGACAGAATGACAGAAGGAAAGAATGACGGAACAGGGTAACACTATATGCCCGGCCATTAACATAATAAAAATGTGACCACTAGAGTGTCCATATTTGGGCAGTGTGACCTAGTTTTTGACCCCAGGTAACCCATTTTCATTCTTTACCTAGAAATCATCAAAAAAAAATTCAGACCAATTTCCAGGATATTACATGTTCGAACTCATTCCAGCAATTACCTAGATAAGCATCCTGACAAAGTTTGATGATGATTGGGGCAAAAATGTGATTGCTAGAGTGTTAACGAACAAATGTGGACTGATGACGGACATTTCAAATGTCCTAAAATCTATATTACACAGATTTTCGATATTAAATGATCTAATACTCTTTACAAATATTAAAAGCTACAATAACAATTATATTTATGATATATAGACATTGATAACTTCTTGTTTTATCTACGCTACCTTATCACAGAACAGGACACATTTCTGATATTTTAAATGGCAAAAAAACCCACAACCTTTTTCATGTGAGATATCTTATTCATTTTGGCAAATCTGTGTACATAACAAGCCAATTCCGAGAAGGAAAAAAACATGAATTTCTCATGCATAGCTTATAATAAGATAAAAATTACAGGTGATAAATTTCTATTTTGTTATCCCCAAAACTGATGCAAGGATAACAAGAGGGCCATGATGGCCCTGAGGTCGCTCACCTGTATATAGGCACCCCCAACCCCCCCCCCCCAACGTTGCAGGGCCAATTTAACCCAAGGGCTTTTAGTTTGCACAAACTTGGTAGACACACCCATAAGAATATGTTTTCATGCTAAACATCTAAGCTCTAGCTCATTGGGCTTTTTAAAAGAAGATTTTTTTAAAGTTTTTACTATACACATGTAGTTAAAAAACAATGACATACCCCTGGGGCCGGGCCAGTTTTGGACCCACAGGGCTTTTATTTGAACAAACTTTGTAGACACTTACTAGAAGATGTTTCATGCTTAATATCTAAACTCTAGCTATTTGGGTTTTTTCAAAGAAGATTTTAAGTTTTTGCTATACACATATTAAGTAAATCAATGACCCCCGGGGCGGGGCCAATTTTGACCCCAGGTCTTTTATTTGAATAAAACTTTGTAAACACTCACTAAAAGATGTTTCATGCTTAATATCTTAACTCTAGCTATTTGGGTTTTTTCAAAGAAGATTTTTTAAGTTTTTGCTAAACACGTATAAGGAAAATCAATGACCCCCGGGGCGGTGCCAATTTTGACCCCAGGGCTTTTATTTGAACAAACTTGGTAGACACCCATTAGAACATGTTTCATGCTTAATATCTTAGCTCTAGCTCTTTGAGTTCTTTAAAAGAAGATTTTTTAAGTTTTTACTATATGCATATAGAGAAAATCAATGACCCCCTGGGGTGGGACCAATTTTGACCCCAGGGCTTTTATTTGAACAAACTTGGTAGACACTCACTAGAAGATGTTTCATGCCAAATATGTAAGCTCTAGCTCTTATGGTTTTTTACAAGAAGATATTTAAGGTTTTTTCTTTCGGTTGCCATGGCAACCAGAGTTCTGCATGGAATTAAATTCTTTGAACAATTTTTAAAGGTGACCACCAAAGGAACATTCCTGTGAAGTTTGGATGAAATTGGCTTAGTGGTTTATGAGGAGATGTCATTTAAAGTAAAAGTTTACGGACGGACGACGGACGGACGCCGGACGAAAAGCGATCACAAAAGCTCACCCTGTCACTTTGTGACAGGTGAGCTAAAAATAGGGGTAATGGCAATACATGTACTTTAAAATAAATGCAAAAAATTTTAGAGTAATGGCAACATTTTTAGTATTAAATGGCAATATTTTTTAGAATAATGTTAATATTTTTAGACTAAAAGACAATATTTTTAGAGTAATGGCAATATTTTAAGAGTTATGGCAATATTTCAAAGTAATGGCAATATTTTCAGAGAAATTATGCAAAGTTTAAGAGTAATGGCAATATCTTTAGAAAAATGGCAATTTTTTTTAGAGTAAAGGCAAAATTTTTCGAGAAATGGCAATTTTTTTCAAAGTTAATGCTGTATAGTTCAAAGTGATGGCTCCACAGTTCAAAGCAATGTCTCCACTGAGTTCAGGAGTTATTGGCTCCACAGTTAAGAGTTAAAGAGTAAAGCTCATGTCAGTTATGGCTCCACTGAGTTCCTAGACATTTTGGCTGAGTTCAGGAGTTTTTGGCTTCACAGTTCAGAGTTAAAGAATAAAGCTCAGTAATGGCATGAGTTTATAATGGCTCCACAGAGTTCCTAGTTATAGCTTATCTCTTTTTGTCTAACAAGCCACACAAATGTAACAATCTAGCACATGTCAATTATTGCTCATAAACTTAATTTACAATGATTGAGAATGTTTTGGTAAACTTGTATCTGGTACGAATTATTAACACATTATTGGTAGTTTAACATCCACTTATTTCATTAACAAAGCTACATTTAGTAACAAGACAGAAGTTGACAAAAACCAGTCACATACTAAGAATGAATAATTAATCGTCTCCCCCCTTAACAGTAATAAAACTAGCTTTGAAATATCTATCTTTATACCGAATTGTGAATCAGCATGGTGATACAGGACTTAATTTAATGGAACTGTCCTAGGTTAACAAATAAACAACACACAACATGTCTACAATACCCAAGACAGATAAATTAAACAGTATCTGAGGCGTCAATACCTTAATGATGAAATGTCATGGACAACTTTGAATCCAGCACCCATTTACTAATATAAAATGAGCTCTGACATGACAAAACCAACATAGCGACCAGCATGGATCCAGACCAGACTGCGCATCCGCGCAGTTTGATCAGGATCCATGCTGTTCGCTTACAAACCGTATAACAAGTAGAGAAACTGATAGCAAACAGCGTGGATCCTGATCAGACTGCGCGGATGCATGCTGGTCGCAAACCCATTATGTTGGTTTTGTCATGGCGTGGCTCAAATATATATTTCATATAGTAAATGGGTGCTGGCTGATGATCAAGGGGTGATTATTTAATGATAATTTGACCATGATTGGCATGGCAAGTCTGTGCCATACGCCTGTGCAAAACAACTGTAACTCATAATACATAATGAAGGTGTTACGTCTGTTTCCCACCAATCCATCATTTATGTATGAAGTCTGACTTAGCTCTATTCAGGTGGCTGCTCAATTTCAATAGTATAATACATAACACCCCTTAAACTATTAATGAAACTAGAAATGTGTCATCATGCCACGGATGCCCCCGCATGCAGCCAAAATTTCAGATGTTATAATATTTAGTTCCAAATTTGTTTGCACAAATTATTGTTTTCATTTAAAGTTCAAAGCCCTTAAAACTTTTCAATGTTAACACAAACCATTTCCATACAATGTTCAAGGCACTGAAATTATTCAGTCTTAACCTTTTGAAAATAGCATATTTCATATTTGTAGCCAAAATAATGGCTACATACATTTCCACAAAAGTATGAGTGCTGAAACTGAAAGTTCAAAATTTTTTCCAATATTCAAGAAAGATAAGTTTGTCCACAATCATTGAACCACGACCAAATTCAAACTTAAACTGCCTCCTAAGATGTATCTATATTATTTTCAAAGTAAGAGGAGCATAACTCTGCCAAAAATCATCTAACCATGACCAAATTCAAACTTGACCTGTATTTTCTCATGACATATCCATATGTCAAATTTGAGTTGAATGTGTTGTACCGTTGGGGAGATAATGAACGGAAACTGAAAATTTCATATTATTTTCAAAGTAAAAGGGGCATAACTCTGCCAAAAATCATCGAACCATGACCAAATTCGAACTTGACCTGTATTTTCTCATGACATATCCATATGTCAAATTTGAGTTGAATGTGTTGTACCGTTGGGGAGATAATGAACGGAAACTGAAAATTTCATATTATTTTCAAAGTAAAAGGGGCATAACTCTGCCAAAAATCATCGAACCATGACCAAATTCGAACTTGACCTGTATTTTCTCATGACATATCTATATGTAAAATTTGAGTTGAATATGTGCAACCGTTACTAAGATAATGAACGGAAGCTGATGATGACGGAATGACAGAATGACGGAAGGACGGAATGACGGAAGGACGGAATGACGGAATGACGGAAGGACGGAAGGACGGAACAGGGTAACACTATATGCCCCGGCCATTACATGGCGGGGGCATAAAAATATTCAAAATCCAAAGCTTGGTTTGTTTGTTTGTTTGTTTGTTTATGTGGTTTTACGACACACTGACACAGTATGGGACATTTGGCGTGGTTCCAGCTTTACTGGTTGAGGAAGACCTCAGGTGCCCTTCCTAAATTATTTCAAGCACAAACAGGCACCAAAGTAAAACCACCAACGTTCTGTTAGTTAGCTGGATAGCTTCCTCACATGAAAAAATCCAAAGTCCCTGTCGGGGCAAGTGGTTTGAAGTCAATGACCTAAACCACTCAGCCACGTACGCCCCTCCTAAGCTTGGTAAGTCCATCATAGAAATTCAGTGCAGGATAATGGTCAAACACATTTTTTCCTTATGTCTATATATGAGCCGTGTCATGACAAAACCAACATAATGAGTTTGAGACCAGCATGGATCCAGACCAGCCTGCGCATCCGCGCAGTCTGATCAGGATCCATGCTGTTCGCTTACAAAGCCTATAGCAAGTAGAGAAATTGATAGCGACCAGCATGGATCCTGATCAGACTGCGCGGATGCGCAGGCTGGTCTGGATCCATGCTGGTCGCAAACCCATTAGGTTGGTTTTGTCATGATGCGGCTCATATAGAAACAACAATACAGCAATAATTTTTCACCATCTGCATTGAAATTAGAACACATATAAAACAAGCATCATAGAAAATAAAAATTTTACCAGTCCTAATAAAAATCCATTGTTTCAAAAATCTGACACTATCTAAATACCAAATATTTTTCTATAATTATGAATGAATGTTGCACTCTTCTGATTATCTTAACTAACACAATCAAATATATATCTATCTACATACATTATGACAGGTAAATATGTATTTAATAAACTTGTGAAATATCTATTTAGATTAAGTGTACAGGTCGGTTTAGATACCGGGATATGGGCCGGCTATACTCATATAGTGAAGTTGGTATTTTTATAATTTTTATCATCATACACAGAAGCTGGCGACATGGGTTAATCATAACGCACCAAATGACCTTTTCATCTTGTTTGTTTCAAAATAAGTTTTGGCATCTAATTAATCAAGCTCTTTAATAATAATAATATCAAGATGGCTTATTATCAATCAATTAGAAATCAATCAGTCCTAATTAAATGTCATTTGAAATGCCAGAAGGAAAAAAAATACATATAATTATATATTTGAGTTTTCAGCTCATCAACATCAACATATTGGTTAAAGCAGCACGCCTCCAGATTCATGTAAAATGCTAATCTTTATGAAAAGTTGGAAAATGTATCTAAAAAGTAAAATATTGTGAAGTGAACAAAGAAAATAATTTTCACATTGCAAACAGCACTAATTTACAACCGATGTAACTTACCAAAATGAGGTAAAAGTTTGCAAAAATAGCCTTACTGTGTTAGTAAACACAGTAGAATATGGTGAAAAATACTGAAAAATCAGCCATTATAAAAGCGCACATAACATGGAAATTATCACTTTTACCTTGAATCTTTTCACTTTTCTTAAAATCTCAACACTTTTTTCTCAAAATTGATTATCTTGAAATATTTTGGTTCATCTGGAAGCTGTGATGATGCAGTTTTAATATCAAAGGCCACTTTTCAGCTTTTAATGGTGGAAAAGACCATAGGTGGCGCCATAACAGAGTAGCTAACTTGTCAGACTAGTAATTTAAGGATTGCTGGCTACTCAGGTTCAAACCCTGTCAAGCCATTGTTTTATTGAGCAAGAAAAAGATACACTCATTACTTTGGACTGGTTGGTTCATGGGACAGACTGTGTCTTTAAGTTAATAGCTGTCTACACAATGGAACTGAAACAAATTCTACATAAAGAAAAAATACCACAGGAGCATTATTTCTCGGACAAGTGAGTACCCAAGAAGAACCACCAACCTAAGCAATACCAAGTCAACAAGTTGCGTAACTTCCTCACATGATAGAATTCAAAGTACCTGGCAGAGGCATGTGACATCTATATCCAAATTAATTCATTTCATTACATCACATAATATAATTATTAATCTAAGAATTTTTTTTTCTTAGTAACTATAATTTTATATGTACAAATCAATTTTTCAAATCTGTGAATTACTGAATGCAATTAATCAATCAATCAATCAATCAATCAATCAAATTAACGAAAAGATCATTTTAAACCTTAATTGATCGGCTTACATCATTCATTTTGAATCCTTTTTGGTTGAGTTTTAAGTGGCACCAAAATAGTAGACGTCTTATGGTTTACTACTGGAGGAGACCTCTAGTGTCCCTCAGCGCATTCCTTAAGGCTCAAAGGTGCCACCTGAGTGTAACCACCGATGTCCAGTAAGCTATCTAGATTATAAAACTTCCTGACATGAAAGAATTATAAGGCCGTCAAGGGATTTGAACACACAGAGGTGAGGGGCAAGTGGTTTGAAGTCAGCAATGTTAACCACTAGCCTACTGACACCCAAACTACATAGTTTATAAAGAAAATAATGCACGGTCACACTAATAACTGATGTAGAAATCATGAATACTGAGCATAAGATATGCGCTTTAAAAAAAGTCTTTCCAAATTTTGTAACATTGCTTCTAATTGGATAATAATGAAGTTTATATTGTTTTATATTATAAGTCATGGTGCTGTCAATTTATGAAGAAATTTCACTTTCTTTTTCAATTTTCAAAACAGGAAGTTTGCTGTATTAAAGATATATGAGCTGCGTCATGACAAAACCAACATAGTGCGTTTGCGACCAGCATGGATCCAGACCAGCCTGCGCATCCATGCAGTCTGATCAGGATCCATGCTATTCACTTACCAACCCTATTACAAGTAGAGAAACTGATAGCAAACAGCATGGATCCTGATCAGACTGCGCGGATGCGCAGGCTGGTCTGGATTCATGCTGGTCTCAAGCACACTATGTTGGTTTCGTCATGATGCGGCTCAATTATTATAAATATTCCTGACAGGTTTTATGACCATTTATCATAATCGGTTGTCTGCAATATAACCCTCATCTAGTGGCTCAGTTTAAATTTCCAAACAACCAATTATATAGAGCCAATATACATAATGTATAAACTGTCAAAAATCTTTATAACTAATAATATATCACCTAGGTAACTTTATATATGAAAACACAATGTATATATACTACCTTACAACAGTGTTGAGATTTCTCATAAATGTATATCCTCTTTTATCAAACTATAATAATATCCATAAAAATTATTCTGAAAACTTTTGGGATATAATCCAAACAGTCAAGTGCTCTTCTTACTATTTTTTATTCACTCCAGTGGTAAGTCACCAGTAAATCAAAATCTATTGCAGCCTATCATTTTTTTTCCTGGTATCAGGATGAATATAAAAAAAAACACATCTATCATATTTTAGAATCAAACAGAGCAAAACCTATACCACCTGGGATAGAGTAAGTACAGCACAGAAACAATAAAAAGAGATCTTAACAGACATGGAGCAATTTAATGCCCCATTCTAGTAATTTTCCTGTCTTGAATTTCCTCCCACTGTAATTAAATAAATTGCCTACCTCCCGAAATTGGCCGAAATTGTGCCCTAAGGCAGAAGGTTCAACTGTTTCCTCTATGATATACCAAAAATTATTTAATGAAAAAAAAAAAAAGATAACACAAAAATAAGCTTATTGCAGTATATGCTCCACAGGGGTGAGAAAAATTACGATAGAAAATACTGTAAACTTGGTATATTTCATGGGGTCTTTCTTTTTATAATTACATTTTAAAAGAATGGTAAATTTAAATTGTCATGGCCGTTTGGCTATCAAAGTAAATTTAAACTGACAACTTAGCATGGTCAATCATTTTCAAGCTGTCAAAATAGTTTTCCTTTGAAAATACATTCTTAAAATGTAGAGAATTAAGGTAAACAACTTAGCAAAACCTTATAATCCACAATAACTTAGATAAAATATGTGCATTGATCGATAATAATACAATTTCACTCACTACAATAATTTTTTCATTAAAATAATTTTTAATCAAATTCGTATTTAGTTAAATAATATTTATTTATAATCTATTCATTTCAATAATATGGAATGTGAAATAAAATTTACGGATTGAGTGGTTCAAGCTTGTAAAGCCTTTTTATTTGTATAATTAACTTTAGGAAAAGTATGATGTGCATATTTTTATCAATATTTTATATTATCCGAAAAGCTTAGTTATGGCAGTGGTAATAGTATTTCTTTCATGGAAGAACCATAAAAGTCAAGCTAAAAAAATTAACTTTTCAAAAAAAAAAACAATACATAGCTATTAGCAAAGAAATAATCAAATTTTTTTTAAATTATTTTAAAACTCAAAAGAAATTCCAAAACTAGGCCATTCTTTAATTATTTTTACTCTCCAAACGTATCCAGTGTTTGGTGTTTAATTATCATACCCACTTACAATAAATATTTTCAAACTCTTTCTTCACAAAACTGTTACATAATTTTCATATTTTACAGTACCTGTTGTATAAAAAAACCTGGAAAATTATTTTGAGAAAAAGACCCAGAGTAAATACTGCCTTATCTGATTCAAGCCTGTCAAATATCTGATAAAAAATATTGGAAACATAGATTTAATACCACAGATCAGCCCTATATGAGATCTTATCATTTTCTTCTGGATGAAAATTTGTTTCTTCTATTTTCAAAAGGTTAGGCTGGCAGGTGGAAATTATTGTTTCAAGTTTGTATTTATATCTGATTCTGTTCGTTTTTTTCCTCCAATTTTTTAACCTTCGTGGTTATTCAGTAAGTCTGAGCAGGCCCCCCTTGTGGCTGAGGGGTATCCTTTAAGAGTTGAGGCATCAGAATTGCAGCCACAGTTTATCCTAGAGTGATTGTATTGAGAGGCAATTAAATGGGTTCAAATTACTTGAGTCCATGCATCTCTTAATTAGCTCTAGCAGGTGAGGATCCCAGGTTTTGACCACTGGTGTTATTTAAAAGTTATAACATCTGAGGTTAGCCAAAATAAAATTTTCTGTTTTGGCGCCATATGACCTTAATTGTGTTGGTGCATGTATAACCAAACCAATTACCAAACAGTATCAGGCCTATGCTACTAGTAAATGTGGGGCAATCTCGTCAAAATCTTATGTTAACCCTTACATTGCTTAAGATTTGTGTAATTCAGAAAAATTGTCCTACAGTCTTTTTAACTTAATTAAAGTTTAAGAGATTACAATATGACATAAGATTTACAAATCACAATTACACAGCTCTCGTTAGCATTTTGAGACTGGGGCCAGGGTCCATGCAGGGGGGAATTTCGCATGATTTTCAAATATTTTTCATTCAATGAAGAATTTCAATAGAAGAAAATTAATTCATTAAAAACAAGCAAAAACAAGATTCAGTTAAAAAATCTACCAACAATAAGCTGCTGTCATGAATTATTTTGGTTATTTTCAATGAAATTGAATACATCTTTGACACTTTGTGTAAAAAATCAACTTAAAAACATGATCATTGATCTATGGCTGTAAAAAAAATTTTTCGATGGGGAATCTTTTCGTTGGGGGGGGGGGGGGGGGTGAACACATTATTTTAATGCGGGAATGGGGCCCATATTCGGCCCCAAATTTTACCAAACGAGAACCCTGAATAATCATGGTCAAACTGCACAGATGTGCTTACAGCCCTGGCTCTATACTGCTGGCAAATGTTAGCCAGCTTCTGTGTATCCAAGTTATAAAGGATCTCTACTGAGATCCAAAAGCCTAAAACCATACAATCAGAACTACATACAATAGATCAGATGGGACACATATAACAGAAAGATTATGCAAAAAAGAGTAATGAAATTACTGAATAAATAAATCAAAAATGATAATTTAAATGCCAGATGGGAGTGGAAAGATTTGCAATGCTAATCTCAGTTTTGAGTCATCTTTCACAATTAAGGCTCCCACGTTTACAATTTTTTGTAAACGTTTACACGATTGGTAAGAACCGAAACGATACCGTTTAAACGGTGGTACTTCTATGTACTATACTACATCATGTATTCGAGTCTACTTTCTATTTTTAACACATGTACAAAACAAACAAATAAATAATGTTCAAGGGTCATCACGATTGTGTCGGCACACATTTTCTGCATTGAATCCCATTTCTCTCTTTCGAAAGATCATAGAAAAATCAAATTTACAAAACATGTATAATGTCACGAGCGATTATTGCAAAGCAATGCGGTGTGGAAGGTTGTAAACACCCATTTTCTGTTTCTGACTTTGGAATAAACCAAATAGAATTGATAAAATCCATGATGACAGGCAATGATCAAGATAATATGGTCATTTCAATTAAACTGTAAACAATATCGTAAACGTTTACGAATGAAAATCGAAACAAATCGTGTAACCGTGGGGGCCTTATTCACAATTAGAATATAATTATTCAATTTCTAGAATAAACAAGTGTTCAAATAATCTAAAATTTTGCACACAAGTTATTGGTGTCTAGACCTACATTAAATGGAACATTAATCTGAAAACAAAATTATTCTCATTCCTGTTATGTCAAAAAAACTTCAGTTGTGTCCCTTTAAGGTTTATATATATATGTGGGACATGGGGATGCCATTTAGAAAGATGATCTTATTATGATGAAGTTTAGGTTATTCCACACAAAAAAAGAGAAAAAATAGAATTTTTTTTTTTCTAAGAATTGATAAAAAACAAAGTTATATCAGGGACTGGCGTTCTGGGCGAAGTCAGGCAAAAACTTCGCCGTAAATATTTTCACTTCGCCCTATATGAGCGGAAAAGCGCAATTCTAGTTGCCCTAAAATCTCTATGAAATGTCATGTATATTTCTCCACTCGATAATACTGTCTGCAGGCAGATTTAATTGTGTAATCTGACGTAATTATATAAGCACACGCGCTGAAGCTTGGCCATACTGTAGCGACACTTGGAATTCACACTCGCTAAAAATAACCCATTGATTATATATGTAGATTCTACATTAAATTTTCGGGTAAATTAAAGCTGAGAAAAACCCTGATATGAATGCAGCAGGTGATAAAAGATAATTAAGTTACCTCAAACATATATATTTGTGTCTTATTCACAATATCCCCTATACGTTTTGTTTGATTTACAATATTCACTAAACGTTTTGTTTGATTTACAATTTCCCCTATATGTCTTGTTTGATTTGCAATATTCCCCATACGTTTTGTTTGATTTACAAGTTCCCCTATATGTTGTTTGATTTACAATATCCCATATACGTTTGCCGGTCCATTCTTGTTATCAACATTACATTTATGATAGTAATTAATTACAACTGTGTATTATGGCTATAACAATAATATTCATCATTAAAACTGATGTAAATTGATAGAATTTGGATAATTATTATGAATTAAAGAACTTTTCTTCTTAATTAATTGCATTTAAAAGTTAGAGTCAGAAACTGTTGAACCTAAAAAAAATTAAAAAATATTGTGTTGATGTAATGTTGTGTTGATGTGAATCAAATGCTTAAATAAACTTTATTGAGCAACTAGTACTTCATTAAATATCATCATAGCGATTTTCAAATACACATTTGTTTATTTTCCATGCCATATACATGTATATTTTATATGCATGTAAAAATATAAAGGTGTACATGTATATTTTGTGAAATAAAATTAGAAAAAAACCCAATGATATAACTCGATTTGATGATCACTTCTCTCTAAATTTCAAAACTTCTCCCTGTTTTTTCTGAAGGGAGAAGTCACTTCTCCCTAAATTTTCAGTCCAAGGTAGTCCCTGTATATATTACACACATAGCTAGTAAACAAACTCCAACACTCAAAAGTTTCCAATAAAATAGTACACTAGAATCCTCCATTAAATTATTTCCTTTCAGGATACTCACTGCTTAAATTTTTAAAGTAATAAAACACCTAGCACCAGTTGTCATGTACGTAAGAAACAGTTTGGACTGCAATGTCACACATGCACAGTTCTCATTAATAATGAGAAAACCTGAAATTCTCCACCAAAATTGCTATTAATCTGTGGGAATTAAATGATCATGTGGTTCCTTTCACCAGGGAATGAGGGTTCTAGGGCAATATGATAAAAAGAACCAGCGAACGTTTATTCAGGTATAAAATACACTAAAAATAATAATAATAATAAAATTTCAATACAATGATTTTGGTAAAAGTGATCTATGGTTACAAGGATAACCCATTCAGCTGGTGTGCTTATTTCCAATGGGGTCCTGTTAACCAAATAGATGGAAACATGATGAAACCTGAGACATTCATCTGTTCATTTTTTAATAAAAATTGACAATAATAGTTTTTAAAGCCATTGACTTACCGTAAACAGATAATTAAATTCATCATGATGGAACTACTCCTTTTTCCTCTTATATACCTTCTTTTTTTACCCTTCTTTTACACAGAACTGATAATAAAAGCTATTCACATATCGATGAATCTCGTGCAATGGCCGCGCTTTCATTGCAAATGGTGAAAATCTACACAGGGGAGATAATTTTTTTAAAGGTATGTGTAAATAAAAAACTGTGTTGTTTCATCAACGGTTACAGCAAATTATTTTAGAGCTACCTGTAATATGTATAAATAGATAAATAAAAACATTGCAAACATTTAAATAAGTTTTCTACGTTAGACGTTTTGGTCAAACCATGTTTACCGGAAATCTAAAATATCACACTGGATCTGTGATAGAAAAAGTTTTTAGAATATTAACAAGAGGAACAGAAATAGACATTTACAAGGTCCTAAATTGATTCATTTTTTTTCTGTTTCAAATGTATAGAATGCAATAAATATATACCAATTATCTCATTTTATTACATGTTTTGCAGTAGATTACTGAATTATAACGGTTAATTATATTCTGATAATTTCACAGTAATGATTACCAAATATAATTTCACAGTAGCCGAACTATATTTGGCGTAAAAATAAAATATTTATCATTAATGAATGTTTTTTTCAGCGGAAATGTAGTCAATCATAATAAAAAATGTACGTGATAACTGTAGTTCGTAAATATTTACGAACGTTGTGCTGAAAAACATCTAAAATCTAAAAATAATCATGGAATTATATTTTGCTTCAACATTGTGACGTCATTATTTGATGACGTCATGAAGATAAGAGCATGACGTTACGCGGCAAAAATCGGTAAAATGGTGTAAAAATCGTTAAAAAATCATGAAATAAACAGAAAATTTGTTTGTTTTACATGTAAGATCAAATAATATTTCACTCGTGAACCCCAGCTATTATATTTTCACTCGTGGCTACGCCACTCGTGGAAAATATTGCATCTGGTGTTCACTCGGTGAAATATTTTTCGATCTTACACTGAAACAAACAAATATCCTCTATATATAAATACATTATGTTTATATATAAGGCAAGTGACGTCACGTCAAAATATATGCACGGTCGTGCAAAAGCGGCACTGTTTTGTGATAAATTTGTGTATTTCACGGCTTTAAACCCAATTGTTATTATTATTATTTTTATCATTATTATTATTATTATTATTATTATTATTATTATTATTATTATTATTATTATATTACGCGATATGTGTGTTCTAATAACCACCGTAGGGAACGTGTTACAGTATCGCGTTTTTCAGTTACAGTATAGAATTTTCAAGATGGAGGATTATTTATGGGAAGAGAGGTAGGCGATTTTTATTCAGGTCCATACTGCAAGTAGTTTAGTTTCTAAAAGATGTTTTTGTGCTTTGCTTGTAAGGAACAGAATCCGATATCTAGTCATATATTTCTTCAGACCCTGCACCGCAGATTTATCGCTATATTGTCTCATAAATGTGCAGATTTGACGGTTTAAAAATTTGAATCGAGAGATCAACGCATTTTTCTCCCATTCCGACATTATTTAAGCATGCCTAGATAAACTTAATCTACAAAACGTTAGTCCTTTGTGTTTAGAAACGTTTATAAAAGTAAATGACCAGTTGAACCTATTTTCCTGTTGGTAAAATGCGTTTGAAAAAAATAAACAATGTTACAGTATAGAGCGAGGTTAATTTTGAAGGGTTACAGCATAGACCTAGCGACTTTGATAACATTTATCTATGAAACCAATTTATTTTATTCTTTTATCAAGTCTAAAAAAAGCAACGCAGTTAATATATCAATTGTAGCGTCAAACCAACGTGATTTGACGTCAATGACGTCGTAACCAAGAAAAGACGCTTTGGGGACAGTCGTTGTTGCAACTGTAAAGAAAACCTCTGTGGAAAATGTTCAGCTAACATTTATACAGCACTATTTTGCTGTTGATTTATTAACCTCGCATGGGAATGTATTTCTTTTGTTATGGAATCTCGGTACGATTTGCTTCAATCCGAAACAAGCCGCCGTTATTCCTATGACAAAGAGGTGACTGGCGAGAACATGTATGCATCTGGTGTTGCAAAGCCCTTACAGGCCTGTCCGAGTGATAGGTTGCAGAAGTTGCTAAACTTCTCGCAATACGAAGATGTTTTAAAGAAGGTGGACGTAGAAGGACTGTTTCTACAATTAAATGAAGATGGTTCGCCTCTCAGACAGGTTTTCCTTGCTATGACGCAGAAAGAAGTGTTAATTGTGGAGCAGGTTATTTCATTTTTTTTACATTTTTCTTTTTTTTTTCTTTTGAATTTCAATAGATGTGTTATGTTAGTAGACTGAAGTTTTAGAATAATATAGGCGCATGTATTGATTTTATTTTATCTTAATTATCACGATGGTGGAACCCCATATGTATCTCAAAAATGAGCATCGGTAAAAATTATATGTGAATTTCCGTTGCACCAGATGTGAAGCATAACACCAGAGGTGACTGTAAATAGGTCAATCGCAGGGTAAGTTTTCATCTCTTTAAACATTTATATAAAATTCAATACTTTTTTAAAAAAATCGAAATGTGATTCTACCCTCCTGACTCTCCTCTATATTACCCATTTTTGTTTTGGATTTCTATGCAGTCTTTATAGAGATATTCTTTCCGTCGTAGGTTCTGGTGTGTCCAAAACATGCAATGTGTATGAAGAAAATGTCACTAAATGGACTAAAAAAACAGGGAATTTACGAAATCTTACTACAGACCGATGCTTAACATTCAGACAAATCCTGATTTAAATATTTATTGAGATTTGGCTTCAAACGAAGGGAATCTCTGCTCAAAATTGCATTTGAGCTCCATATATGTGCTGGAGAGATCCATATGTGCATAATATAAACATTAGCAACATTATTACGCATCAATTTTATAAAGCAATCTATAATTCATTCTATTGTGTTTCATTCTGTAATGGAAACATTAATATCCGAAATAGACACATTTTCACGAGACGAGCTTGAGTAACATAGTATACATATAGAAAGAGATAAGACATTCTGCATACGAAAGGTTTCGAAAATAAGTAGATATGGTGGGAAGGCCTTGCTTATTTTTATTTATTGACGTCATGTGTACTGCAATCATTCCCTTGTTATGCCGTCATGCATTATTTAATTACTCACTCGATTGCACTGTCTGCTTAAAAGGCGAGTAATGTGAAACGTACTTGAATTTGTTATGACGCTGGAAGAAAGTTAGTGATGAACTTTTTGAAAAAGATCAAAGAAACTTTGCATATTTATTTTCCACATCAAGGAACGTCCTTGCATAATATTTGCATGGTTCACTTCATGACCATAATCGCTATTATGGGTCAATGTCTATTTGACTTATTTTATGCCTGCTCTCTAACTGATATGAATTTAATAACCCATCTTTTTGGCATGCCCTTAAAAATGCTGATGAAACGGCGGTTTAGCGTAATACTGGCGCGTCCCAATTATTTACAGCAATGATTTTCTGTGTATTTTTGGTCATCCAACCAATCAGGAACACCCAACATACTTCTGATTGGCTCACATGGTGTGGGGTTTACAATATCGGTCATTGACACGTTACATAAAAAGCAATCGAGGTTCCGAGTGGGGAATTAAATTTATGAAGAGAAGCCAATAATAAACTGAAATGCGATAAAACAGTTAAAAAATCGAACTCGATGGTATGACTATGACTGCTGTTAAGGCGGTTAACCTGTGTTGAGAGATTGGATCTTAGTAGAACTTTCATATTTACCTCGGGTCTTCATTGTTCCACAATGCATGGAAGTTATGATTTATGCTGCTCTCTGAAAAAACATCTGCATCTTAATTGTAAGTTTACTATTGCTCCTTATAAAAATTTGTTTTGCATCCAAATCGAACCACTATTCTGTGGCCTGGTTCTTGTCTTGACATCAAAACAATCGATGATTATTGAGATTTTTTTTTTCGAATGCTTATTGAATATGACCGGCCATTCTTCTAAGCATGACTGCATACTAAAGAAACCCTTTTGACCGATGTTTATAGTGCAAAAAATTGATATAAGGAATATGAATATAGATATATTGCACTTTAAAAAGTTCAAATATTCATTTAAAGGTTGAAGCACATTGAGTACAAAGTTTTGAATAAATTACTATGGTGGAAGGCCTTGTCTTATTTTACTATTGACGTCCTGTGTAAAACGCAAATCTTCCTTTTAATTGCGCTCATGAATCAATTAATAATAAATTTTATTCACTTCGACTGCCCACTGTCTGCTTTAATAGGGGATAATGTGAAAAAACTTCGTTTTGAATTTGTTTATGATTTGTAAAGAAAGTATTAGTGGATAAACTCTTAAAAAAAAAAGATCCAAAAGAAACTTTGCATAAAATTTATTTTCCACATCAAAAACTCCGCAAAATTTAATTTTCCTTCGCAGTGATTTTGTCAATCTAATTGTTTATCATGCTCTGTAATCGCCGGCACTAGTTAAATGTAAAGCACTATAACCAAAGTTAATATTTTCAGATTATTTTGAATTAAATCTAAAGACTCTATTTTCTTCAAACATTAAGATTAAATTTTCAATAATTGCGTTTAGTAATTTTTTGAAATGCCGTTCCCCAAAAAAAGTTTTATAAAACATGGTTACTTTTGTTAAACCTGTTAGCGCGTTATTCCCGTTGCGAACAGGAACATTTACGACTTTTTAAGGAGCAGGTCAAATATCAAATATTTCCTTTATCCGGGAAGAAACAAGTTATTAAAGCATTATATATAAGGGTAAAATAACTGGCATGTTCCGAAATCTGTAATATAAATCCGTTGTGTCAAATAACATATCCTTTATTTCGAAGTTTTTGTGTTTTATCAACGAGAACCAATCTTCTTCGCCTATGAGTCCTTATAGTACAAGATATCTGGAAAACGGTCATATAATAACAGGATTTCGGTGGGAATTTATATTTTTAAGCTTTTTGAATTTATTTTTCATTATTTTGTATATTTTTGGATATTTTTTTTGGATAAAATATAAGGGACGTAGGTACGAACAGAAAGAGAAAAAAAATAACGTTAGATTTTCTGTGTAACGCTTGATATTTACATTTGAATTTCGACGTTACGTCATGTGACTTTCATGATCATGTGACGATCTGTGAAGGCAGTAATTACAATTCTGCCAAGGGAGGTAATCACTGTGAGGAGTTTGACGAGTACTATCCGCTCTGCGTCAACATTAATTTTTTCACGTACTCAGGCCTTTAGTATTTCTAATGCTAGCATAAGCTAGTAAGCCCTGTCATTGTGGTGATCAAACACACTAATGTTACTATTCAACTTTCAGCCAAAGCTACGAAACCTAAATTGTTTTCTATACATTGGCTATTTAATGATTATATGTAAGTGGTCGATGGTTTTCTACATCACTTATGGATCTCTTCAGCACATGTGGAGCTCAAATGCCATTTTGAGCAGCGAAATTTTCGTTTGTAGCCAAATCTAAAAATAATGTTTAAATCAGCACTTGTCTGAAATGTTAAGCGCTTCGGTCTGTAAGTGAGATTTGTAAAATCTCTGTTTTTGAGTCCGTTAAAGTGACATTTTCTTCATTCACATTGCATGTTTTGGACACACCAGAAACCCACGACGGAAAGAATATCTCGATGAAAAACTGCATAGAAAATCCAAAACAGAAAAATGGGTAATAGAGGAGAGTCACAGGAGGGTAGAATCACATTTCGATTTTTCTTTAAAAAAAGGATTGAATTTTAAAAATAAATGTTTAAAGAGATGAAAACTTACCCTGCAGTTGACCTATTTTACAGTCAAATCTGGTGTTATGCTTCAAACATCTGGTGCAGCGAAAATTCACATATAATTTTTTTCCGATGCTCATTTTTGAGATACATATGGGGTTCCACCCCCGTGATTATGTAGTAATTTCGCGTGCAAGCTATACATGTACACTAATAGTGTATCTGTAACTTTTAGATAAATCTATAGTTAAAAAATTTCAGGGAACAGCTTAAATCTACATTTATACACGAATACACTAGATCTACGTGAAAAAAACTTAAGCATTTGTGGTAGAAAATCAAAACGCGGCTTTCAATTAAAGACGTGATTTAAATGTGTCCAATATTTGTGTTATATTGCAATGAAATAAACAAGATCAACAAGGAAAGGCGGCCGTTCAAAGAACGCAACTCCATTTGAAATTACTATACCATGGCATTCGTGCTAGTTTTTTTTATCCAAAAGAGGGTTAAATTCAATATCATTTTAATAAAAAAAAAATAGTTCAATATATTTGTATAGCAAAACATTTATACTGTGCATTGTTTTGTCAAATGTACTTAACTCTCAGGTATTTTTACATAGAAGGGTCAATTTAATTTATTATATTATACCTCATTTGCATACGCGCTTCCTCAGTCTGACCAACCAGGTCCGTAAACTTGCATATTGCCCTCAAGGCCATGTTTTATTTGTTATACTAGTATTATACCGAATCTAAATCCTTTCATTTTGTTGACTAAATAATTAATTATTGACTAAATAATTAATCATGTATTTTGGCATTCAGCTAAATAACACAGTTATTGCGTTTTTTTATAATGAAACATTTCATTTTAGGAAATACCAACTGCGCATGGAGAAATTGACACGGACATAAAGGGCCTTTTCCTTTTGGGGACAAAATTACTCCCAATTTTCCCAAATCGTTTTCTTATTTTAGCAAATATCAAAAAATTACCTAAACTAATATAACTTTACCCCGGGCGAAATTTGGGTTTTAAAAATTTTGTAACTTGTTTCCCAAATTTTCGCAAATCGTGGGGAAAATGGGGGAAAACCCAAATCATGACTCAAAACGGGCCCCAAAAAAGAAAAAATGTGTCCAGGGTTTGGAAAACACCACCCGTTTTTTAAAACCTTTAAACAATGGAACAGAAACCCCATATTTAAGAAAATTCAATCCAAATGGGAAAGTTTTGCTAGTAAAAATCTGGGAAATCTATTAATGATCAACATTATTTTTTGAAAAAAAATCACATTTTAGTATTTTAAAAATTTTGCTAAGTCTAACTTTGGTTAATGTGTACTAACCTAAATAAAATTTACTTAATCTGTCGTCTTAACCAGTTCTAAGCAAAATTTTTCAAATAATACATTATATTATTGGAGGGAGTTTAGAGGTTTTGTTGATTTGCACTCTAAATTGTAAAATTAATTTCTAGGTTAGCAAAAACAATGCCAACGTAAAAAAAAATAGGCGAGGTCAGGTGTTTCTAAATGTTAGGATACAATCAATTTTAATTATTACATAGATAATACATGTGGGGCCCACGCAGAGACAAATGATTTAAACATAGTAACTCTTTTATATCCGTTAACTCTAAGAAAAATGTCTGTTTATAAATTGCTGACTGTTTTAAAAACTTTATATTTTCCAGAAAAAAAGTAACCCAAAACATTATTTTTCTTTCACTTGATAGAATGAAATGCTTTAAAAAATCCTTGATATTAAGAAAAAACAATAATTAACATTTTTTTTTAAAAAAACTCTTGAAAAGGGGACCCCTCCCCCCCTGTAAACCAAAAATTGGGCACCACAGAAAAAAAAATAAATTAACTTTTTCCCATTTTTTTAAAAAGGATTTTAAAACATTTCTTTAAAAACCCCAAAGTTTTTAAACCTTTTTTCCCCTGGGCTTTTTTTTTTTCCAAAATTAGAAACATAAATGGTTTACTGTAGAAAAAGGGGAAAATTCTGTGACATTTCAGAAAAAACCTTTGGGGCCTGTTTTTATTCGAAAAGGGCCTTTTTATTTAGCTTATTTTAAATTTTGACATGTTAAAAACTTGAAAAAGTGTAGAAAAACTTTTTAAAGCAAAAAAGGGCGGAGCTATGGGATGATTTAAGAGAAATGCCTTGTTTTTAGTTGAAAAAAATAATGTTGATCATTAAATAGGTTTAATGTTTAATTAATACGCATTAACAAAAATAATTGGTCGCCTGCCTGTACGTGGCAGGCTTGACCAATTATTTTTGTTAATACGTATTATTAAAACACTAACCTAATACTAGATGTTAAAGAGGAGGCAAGGAGTACAAACCAAAGGAAAGCAGTATTGATTAGTAGCTCGTCATCAGAAGATATTAATCATAAAATAAAACTTAGGTTACTACCTGTCGGAACAGATTGTGCGTGCTTTACACACGAAGTAAATTTTCTCCATGTGACTACATAGAGCATGATTGCTGTACAAGACTTCACTCGGATGAAAAACTGACAGATATAAATGGAGATATGATGGAGCCTTGCAGTGAAAAAAATCATTGAATTCTTACTCAAGAAATCAGCAAAAAAAATTGTCCCTAGGAAAACGAGATCGCTGAATGTTTATTGGACAAGCAGTGTCGGTTTTTGATATAAGACCACAAAGAAATTGTTATCTCTGAAAAGGTAAAATATTTATTCAACAAAGAAAAATCCCGGAAAAGCATTCACATTTGAGAAACATTGTACATTTTTATACCCTGGTGTTTATAATATATGTTTGCAGTACATGAACCAAATTTTTGATTGTTTGAGTCATATGGCGTGTTTTTCCTGCTATTACTCATGGGGAGCCCTATTTATGCATTGTTTCACGCACGAGCGACATATGTTTGTAGAACCACTGACATTTGGGGAAAATCCCTCACAATGTTTCTGGCGGGATTCGAAACCGCGGACTTTGGGTTGGTTGAGATTTCAAAGACATTAACTAACTCGGTCACGGGAACGCTCCCTGCTATTGGAATCATTAATATTGGCCAAGAGTAATAAAATTAAATAATTAAACACAAAGATAATTATGTAAAATTTTTAAATTTCAATGCACTAAATTGTTGTTTCACATTAAATAAAGGAGAGGGACCATAATAGCTACTTTTTTAGTTTTATTTGAGCTGGATTCACCATATTTTTTTTGTTTTAGATTCTTAAGAATTAATTATAATTATTATTAACAACTGTATTAATTTTTCAAAAAGTTTCTCTGGGTTATTACCTAATGCGTATTTGTTCCCTTATCAATTTTTATAAAATCTTTAACACTAGATTTCCTTAATTAATTCATACATTTAATTAGTTGAAAGCGAATTTTTTCCTCCAAATTTCCCAAACAGAAAAGGCATTGCACTATATTGGTAACATATCCCAAAGTTTTAGTTAACTTTCTTAGTAATTTTTTTTCCAGCGGGATGAAAGGGTGAAGAAATAATTTAGTAACAAAGACAGATTGTAAAGCTCGACGTTTTCGTCAATTGCATATTTCTTTTTTTAACTAAATAATCTTACTTTTATTTTGGCTATGTTTTTTCTCTCTTTTTTTTCCCAATTTTACGCATTTGGTTTTGGTGTTTTTAACTTGAACATATACAATATCTAAACCGCATCGCCTAATATTACCAATAAGTTTAGATGACAATTCTAAGATACGTACGTAATGTAACTTATTCAAAAATTATCGGAGAAATACATGCCAAATCGGTTCTTCATAATTGTATATTTCTTGACAAATAAACCATGCAAGCTAAAAGCAAATAGAATCGCTTTTACTTTTTTTACAGCTATTTCGGAATCCGAAAAGTTCAAGCGAATTCTGAAGGAGAAATGGATGATAAGATTTAACTTTTACCTGACGGAATACCAAGCGTCCATGCTAAAAAGCCAAGGTATCTAACGTTTACCTAATTGGGTTTTTACCTTTTAAATTATAAAAACGGGCCAATTTCCCGCCCGCAGGCGTTTCACAACATTCAAAATTATTAAATAAAAGGGAAATCAAAAAATCTGGGATAAAAAGAAAAAAAAATAAAAACTCCTTTTTACATCTTTGAAGAGAGAGCCACATAATTTGTATGTGTATTTTTTTATTAAAAGATATTTGTTTTGTATTAAATGAGTGGCGGTTATAAAGCTAACTATACTTTTAGGTATCGTTTCTTGATAAAAAAACGATGTAATTTGTTTTAACGGACTCATTTACTTTTGTTACGTTAACATCCAGATACACATCCTATGTTACTTTAGCACTTAAATGATGTTTTTAATGAGTAGAGTTCTTTGAGCGTTCTTTGAAAATGTTTGTAATATAAAAGCTGATCTACTTTACTAAATTATATCTTTCATCTGTAAGGACAAGGCAGGACAGCTAGTGACCTGTGGAGTTTAGTACGGACATACTTTATCAAAAGGAAGAGGTTCAAGGTAATAGGGCGATTCCAAGATATCGTTCGTCAAGTCCATTTTAGGATATTGAGTCAAAGGTTTGTGAAACATAATAATAATAATAATAATAATAATAATAATAATAATAATAATAATAATAATAATAATAATAATAATAATAATAATAATAACAATAATAATAATAATAATAATAATAATAATAATAATAATAATAATTAATTAATGATGATGATGATGGTGATGATAATAATGATGTCGATGATGATGATGATGATGATGATGACGATGATGATGACGACGATGATGATGATGATGATGATGATGATGATAATAATAACAATAGAAATGTAATAATGTCTTTATTTTAAAGTGAATTGGGTTGTAATGCAATGAATTATTATGTTTACTATCAGTCATAATAACAAACCACGAAAGAACTATATTTAGAAGTTGTTGGGTAGTGTGTGAGATACATGATCCCATATATAACCTGTATTCATAAAGCAGATAATAAAAGGTTCTAGACAAAATATAATTATTCATCACATTTCTATTGGTTTAATCAATATTTTTAAAATTGTCAGAAAATACTATCCACTTGAGCGACCAGGAGAGAGAACTAGAACATTACATTACTCGTCCCTGGGGGATATTAACCCTTTACCTCATATATACGCGAAACAACGCACTTTCGACCCCCACCCCCTTTTTTAGGCCTAAATTAGTGAAAAAATGTCCTATTTGGGCCCCAAACACATGTTTTCGTTTGAGAAATGTTGCTAAAACAAGTGAGCACTTTTTCGGCGCCGCCCCCCATCCAAAAGATACATCAGGGGGTTGCCAGAAGGAGGATGTGCCACCTTCTGTTTGGGGGGTTTGAAGGGGGGGGGCGGAGTCCCCCTCATCGCCAAGAAAATTTTGGACTTGTGTGAGGCTGAAAATAACCCCAGGTCGATCATAAGGTAACGTGTAACCAACGCTGAAAAGCTTTTGACTCTATCTCAATCCCTTGAAAAGTTGCAGCATTTTGAAATAAATTTTGATGGAAAAAATCGAGGCAAAATATCCGTACATTTTAAAAGAAATTTTGTGATTAAAACAATATCATTTTTATGTTCCAGGAAATATGTGCGGTGTAATATAAGAAATTGCACACAGCACTTCGGATATCCTAGCATTATAGTGGCCTCCTAGTAGAATTTTAGTGATCTCCCAGTCAGCCCAAAACATCGACAAGGACCTCAGTCATCGGCATCGGCAATCGCAACTACTCGGCCCTTTCCGTCAGTCTTCGGATAAGATATTATATATAATAGCCGAGGCAGTTCCGAATGCGGCTTCGGTTCTTTATATGTTTGCGATCTGACTGATTGGTCAATGTAATGCAATGAGGCCCTCAGTACTGTATACTACATGGTTCTAGTATCATATTACACTAATAAATGAATTAAGTTGTTGAAATGAAATTTGTATAGATCTGTCTCCATTGTGTATTCTATCACAAGTTATGAAGTCATTCGATATTGCTTTTAAACGAATTCAAAATTTGATTGCTCATATTTGTGATCCACCTATAATAATATTGGTTTAGGTGGATATCATTGGAATTAACGCATAATGCAATGCTTTTTACGATTAAGTCCTGTTATTTTTACACAATGCAATTCCCTTTCTGCCTTGACACCTTTTTGACTCTGATACAAAATAGATCGATTTATGCACAAAATCTGTGTGTGTTCTAACAAAATGATCCGTTTTTAACTTTTTAACTAAATACAGGGCTCCTATGTTTCAGAGATAAATATTTGGCACAATCTGTGACACAGTTAGATGTATTGGATGTCTCTTTACAACTGGCCAAGGAGTCAAGAAGGCTGTTCCTGGCACTGTCATCTTCAGACATAGAGGAGTTTACACGTTCACAGGGAAAAGAAGTGTGTACTACAAACATTTTTTTACTTATCATGCTTGTCACTCTTATTTGTATCAAAGTTGAAAACATGGCATATTCATATGATTTTAGAGTAAATACAGAATGATGTAGAGGTCGTGTATTACGTTTTTTTATTTTAATTACCAATGCTCATTTTCTGATGTGTTATCACGGACCTGTTGTGAGAATTATGAATATCTCTGCTAGACACCTTTGCTTTTCTCAGACGCCATGTATTTCATCAAGCTGTGCAATGTTGCTTTATGCATGCACATTTATATTCATAAATTTCCCTACATTAAACCTATAGAACGTGAGAAAAAAGAGACATTATTTGTCCAAAAAAATAAATTACCTACCTACACAATATGCATTTCGGTACTAAATGCCAGTTCTTTCGTAAAAGTTTGGTTGAAATACCTTTAGAAATGTAGGACGTACAGTAGCGTTGAAAGTCACATCGACATTCTTGGTTTGTTAACTGTAAAATGTTGTTTAGTTGTTTTTTTTCCAGTCTTTACGCTTATCTCCTATTATTTGAATGCTTTTGCAAGCCAAGTCATGTTATAATACCAGTCAATTAATTATCTATTTCTAGATTCGTCTTTCTATAGAGAATATACTGAGATTCAATGAAGATCTACGCAAGATGGTTATCACCGAAGTGTTAAAGACAAGAAGTCTTTCCGGATCTATTTATGTCCTCAAGTTCTTCATACAGGTTTCTTATTACTCCCTATCACCTATTGTAAACAAACTCCACAGAGGTTTCTTGACATAACGGGATTGACAATATTGTTTTCGAGAGCTTTACTATACCATTTGACAAAAGCTAATGTGCAAAATTTAACAATCGCTCTTAATACCGATTTTTCGTTTTGATTCTGAGTACATGTTTAATTATTGTTAACTTTTATTTTCTTAGTTTTCCGTTTGAAGATAAAGTTTTAATGGTTTTTTTGGGTGATATTTGGCCAATTTTTGGGAAGATTTAATTATATAATGATTGGAATTTAAGGCCGTTTGTAGCTACTGTACTTTATTCCCCCTAGGCTGATCATTTAAGAAGAACGACCCCAAGTGGTTGTCCGAAATTAAGACTGGGAGTGCTAATGCGAGTAACTTTCGTGTCGTAAAACCAATAACAAACATAAGCTAGCTTTAACAGTTAATCGAAGTTAATGAATAAATGGGCTGCAGTAATCTTGTATAAATAAGCTTAATTTTATGTTATACATTTATGAGAGTGTTTTAATTTTATGGGGTCCATGTTCTTAAAAAGTTGGTTTCATTTAAAGGCCTGTACATTCATTTCTAAATAAAATTCCAAAGACAATATGTTTGTTCAGCAAAATGATGTATTCACTGAAAGACAATAAGATAATACATATGAATTTCTTTATTTTCAGGTCGGGTTAAAACTTTTGTATCAATTACATGACTTCAGTTCATTCATTGCGATTGTTCGAGGTTTGACATCACTTCCTTTGTACCATCTAGATTGGATATGGTTGGCACTCTTCATACAGGACCCGTTTACATTTTGGTATCCGTTGAGACTATTTATATTTATTTTCGCTTTATGCTGAACAATACACTAACTTTATTTAGTCCTATTTTTTTATCAAATGCTATGGTTATTGTTAATTATCATTTATGGCATATCAATAAAAGATACAATCTCCTCAATTTAAGATACTAGTCAATAATATACTGACTGTTCATTTGCAATAAACAATAAACTTTATTCTTTTTTATGGTAAACAAATATTGTATTGTACTTTCAGTCACTTTCTGGCGATCCGACCGTTTCAGCACCCAGAAAAGCAGCACGCTGCATATACCTCTCGCGTGACCACGTGTTTAAAAAGAAAAGAAGCATTTGTACCGTTGTTAGATCATATTCTAGAGCATTGTTTGGGAAAAGCAAAACATCAACAAAGCTCCGTTTCAACAAATTTAGTCGAAATGAAAAGGAATACATCTTCAATGCCGTCAATAAATATATTACTAGAATCTCAAAACAAACGGTCAGTAACTGACATTCCAGATTCCTCACACAATAAGCTAATAAGAGCTTTAAATTCAAAAACAAACGTTTCTGAAGTATATAGTACTATTTCACCCAAGAAGGAAATGGCATCATATTACACGCAAATCCAATCGAAACATGACGTTCCTAACGATCAAGGAGCACATCGCAAAGGGATGAAGCAGTTGGTTTCAAGTTTTATTGATTGTTCGCCTGAATTGAACACGCATGATATTGACAGGAATACATACGGTAAACGTGTGCCTGCACTAAAGGTTAACAATATTGTTAACAATGGAGGGATAGTTTGTGAAAATCAAGACAGAGCAAATGATAGCGAAGTGAAATATAAAAGATCATCAAGTGTGGATAATAACAATACGTTTAAGGTGAAGGATAACATATCGGACACACGTCAGAAAATTAAACGTTCTAGTCGAGAGAACTACACACGTTCAAATATTGGAAATAGATATGTGGAAAGTTATGAAGGATCACTGTACAGTATTCAATTATTTCTGGGGCGCTATGCAAAACAGTTGAAAATGTACCCACAATTATTACATTACATGGATCATAGAATATCTAAAATTCGCGAGGAAGCTAACATATCGGACACAAGTCAGAAAATTAAACGTTCTAGTCGAGAGAACTACACACGTTCAAATATTGGAAATAGATATAGTTATGAAGGATCACTGTACAGTATTCAATTATTTCTGGAGCGCTATGCAAAACAGTTGAAAATGTACCCACAATTATTACATTACATGGATGATAGAATATCTAAAATTCGCGAGGAAGCTAACATATCGGACACAAGTCAGAAAATTAAACGTACTAGTCGAGAGAACGACACACGTTCAAATATTGGAAATAGATATGTGAAAAGTGATGAAGGATCACTGTACAGTATTCAATTATTTCTGGTGCGCTATGAAAAACAGTTGAAAATGTACTCACAATTATTACATAACACGGATCATAGAATATCTAAAATTGGCGAGGAAGCCGTCAAAAGGTTTAAAAGTGATGAGGCGGTTGGCAAACGTATTGCCATAATTGAGGAAAGGCGTGACAAATCACAGGTTTCAGTTTTCACAGATTCGGGAACTCAATTTGAAGATAGAATTGAAATTGAACCTTGTACAGAAATGTTAACGTTCATGCAAAGACCTTCGAAAACAAAGCCACGAAATACATTCATAGCGAAGTTTATGAAGGTATTTGGCAAAGAAAAAACTCCTGGCACTCTGCAAGGTTTCCAAGATAACATTGATGAAATAGCCGAAATTTTGAATTCTTTCGAAACAAATGAATTCAAAGAAGACGTAAGCATTTCATCATTTGATCAAAGCTATGAAGA
This sequence comes from Ruditapes philippinarum, assembly GCF_026571515.1. Lineage (NCBI taxonomy): Eukaryota > Metazoa > Mollusca > Bivalvia > Venerida > Veneridae > Ruditapes > Ruditapes philippinarum. The sequence goes on from NW_026858073.1 coordinate 28,617, forward strand.
ATCATCGTTGCTTCAAGAAAGTGTTACGGAGTCCGAACCATTGACAACGCCATCCCTTTCAGAAGAATCTAATATGTCAGTTGCAGCGTTCTCTTCTACGATTGATGAAGCAGACAGCAAATTTCAAGTTGTAGAGGAGGATGCTATACAACAACAGGTTCAAACGGAACAAGCTGTAACAAAGCCATTCTATAAAATAGATGAAAGCATGATAAAAAATGATAATTCCAAAGCCAAAAACACGAGTGTTACAATGTTAGAAACTGAGGATAATGAGAAAATGACGGTCAGAGATAAATCTAAATATGATACAAGAGTGACCAACCTTTGCAATGGGGTAAATTCGAACATCGATCTCGCATTTTTACACAGGACATACTCCTATATACCGGAGATAATAAAAAGAGACGGAAGGAAATCAAAGTTAGAAGAATCACTGATCAGTGGGTACCATGAAAATGAAAATACTACTTTCGAACAATTAAAAAACAATAAATTGTGTGGACTTGAGAAAAAGAAATCAATCGTTTTAGACCTGCTTTCACCAGATGAAGAATATAATTGTGATGGGCACGGAAAAGCTGGACCTTCAAAAAACTTCAGTAAACTTACAGAATTTGTTAGAAAGTTTTTCAAACACAAGCAAAGTACCAACAATTCAAAAGAAACATCGTTGCTCCAAGAAAGTGTTACGGAGTCCGAACCATTGACAACGCCATTCCTTTCAGAAGAATCTAATATGTCAGTTGCAGCGTTCTCTTCTACGATTGATAAAGCAGACAGCAAATTTCAAGTTGTAGTACAACAACAGGTTCAAATGGAACAAGCTGTAACAAAGCCATTCTATAAAATAGATGAAAGCATGATAAATAATGTTAATTCCAAAGCCAAAAACAGGAGTGTTACAATGTTAGAAACTGAGGATAATGAGAAAATGACGGTCAGAGATAAATCTAAATATGATACAAGAGTGACCAACCTTTGCAATGGGGTAAATTCGAACATCGATCTCGCATTTTTACACAGGACATACTCCTATATACCGGAGATAATAGAAAGAGACGGAAGGAAATCAAAGTTAGAAGAATCACTGATCAGTGGGTACCATGAAAATGAAAATACTACTTTCGAACAATTAAAAAACAATAAATTGTGTGAACTTGAGCAAAAGAAATCAATCGTTTTAGACCTGCTTTCACCAGATGAAGAATATAATGGGCACGGAAAAGCTGGACCTTCAAACAACTTCAGTAAACTTACAGAATTTGTTAGAAAGTTTTCAAAACAAGCAAAGTACCAACAATTCATAAAGAAACATCGTTGCTCCAGAAAGTGTTACGGAGTCCGAACCATTGACAACGCCATTCCTTTCAGAAGAATCTAATATGTCAGTTGCAGCGTTCTCTTCTAGATTGATAAAGCAGACAGCAAATTTCAAGTTGTAGTACAACAAAGGTTCAAATGGAAACAAGCTGTAGCCCATTCTATAAATACAAAGCCATTCCAAAGCCAAAACAGGAGTGTTACAATGTTTAGGAAACTGAGATAATATGACGGTAGAGATAAATCTAAAATAGACCAACCTTTGGCAATGGAGGGTAAATTCGAACATCGATCTCGCCATTTTTACAACAGGACATACTCCTATATACCGGAGATAAATGAAGACGGAAGGAAACAAAGTTAGATAGAATCACTGATCAGTGGGTACCATGAAACAAGATTATGTCACGTGAAATCGAATCAAAAATTCGTAACTAAAAATTTGTTAGAAGTTAGAATACCACATCAACTTGAAAATGAAAATGTCATGTTGAACTAATCATATGCAAAACATTACAGATTGGAATGCGTCCTCAAATGTCATTTATTCATGTTCGATAAATATTTTATGACATGTGTTGGACCCTGTCTTGTTCATCATCATAAAAATGACTTGCTTTACTCAATTATGTTCCTGTTGTATGCCTATTGTCTATATCCAAGAGGCTCAGATTAACTTACTGAAGGTGCGAATTCAATCATGTCAACGAGTAAAAGATTTTCTTAAGTCTGTCTTTACTATAAACAGTTACTTAACAGATTTTGATTTATTACAATTGTCTCTGAAATCAGAATCGGAATAAATGTTAATGCTATAAAATGTTTGTTTTGTGATTTATATGATATATAATGATTCTTATGATTATGATTATTATGCTGCTGACCGTTCCAAGGCGGCGCCCCACTGTGTTCCTCAGATGTTTGTCTATGTTGTTTCATACTGTTTTGGTGACACTTGCTTGTGTCCCTTGTTGTTTTCTCGTCTACGGTAAGTATCTTCCCCATTGCCTCTAGTTTTTATTTCTTTGATTAACCCCCCCCCCCCCCTTCCCCGGTCTTCTGTCCCCTTCCCCTTTGTGGGCCTATTATTATTTTCTTTGAATTCCTAATCACGTTGGTTCTTGTTGCTGGGTCATATGGGGTTGCGTTCATTGAACGCCGCCTTTCCTTGTTGATCTTGTTTTTCATATTTTAACACTAAAATACAGAAACTAAGGTCATTCTGATAGAAGTATTTATCATTTAAATGACCATGTGTTTATAAAGATAAATTATTTAACCCACCTTAACTTATCTTACAGTATCAAGCAGCAGGTGATATGTATTGCATAGCTGAATCTATAAGTAATACATTTTATATCTAACATAAAAGAATATTAAGAACATATTGTAATGAAATGTGTACATGCACATTTAGATGAAAAGGTATATTTCAAGACAGATAAATAATTGCTTAAAATAATGAGGCAACTAACTAGGTGCAAACTTTTAATAAACATGCTCATATATGTATATTTAAGATCACATCTTCTTAAAGCTGAGAGTCTTAATTTTTATATGTTATCTGTCATTTAAACATAAATTCATATTCATTTTTTGGGGGACCACAGTTCCATGTATTGCAGATCCTGTCGCGACAGTTTCTCGCCATCCTGCAAATAACTAAAATTTTACTTAAACTGATGCAATGCAACACTTTAAAATACACCAACACAAGTGTGCATTTGTAATACAACAAAAGGCTTAAGATTCGGGTGTTTTTTGTTTTTATGCCACCGCAGCATCTGCGATGCGGTGGCATATAGCGATTCTCCTGTGTGTGTGTTTGTGTGTGTGTGTTATATAGATTATATAGTGAACTTAAAAATCTTCTTGTGAAAAACCACTAGTCCAATTTCAACCAAACTTGGCAGGATTGATCCTTGGGTGAAGGGCTTCTAAAGTTGTTCAAAGAATTTAATTCCATGCAGAAATCTGGTTGCCATGGCAACCAAAAGGAATTATAAGAATAAATTTAAAAAATCTTCTTGCAAAGACCCAAAAGGCCTAGAGCTTAGATATTTTGCAGAAGGCATTGTCTGGTAGACCTCTACCAAGATTGTTCAAATTATAGCCCTAGGTCAAAATCGGCCGCGCCCCGGAGGTCATTGATTTTCACTATATGTACATATAGTAAAAACTTAAAATACCTTCTTGTAAAGACCCAAAAGGCCTAGAGCTTAGATATTTTGCATAAGGCATTGTTTGGTAGACCCTTACCAAGATTGTTCAAATTATATCCCTTGGGTCAAAATCAGCGCGCCCCGGGGGTCATTGATTTTCACTATATGTACATATAGTAAAAACTTAAAATACCTTCTTGTAAAGACCCAAAAGGCCTAGAGCTTAGATATTTTGCATAAGGCAATGTCTACCCAGATTGTTCAAAATTATAGCCCTGGGGTCAAAATCGGCCCCGCCCGGGGGTCATTGATTTTCCTGATATTTACATAGTAAAAACTTATAGTAAAAACTTAAAAAAAATTCTTCTAGCAATTGACAAATACTAGAGGTTAGATATTTTGCATGAAACATTGTGAAGTGAACCTCTAGCAAGATTGTTCAAATAAAAGCCCTGGGGTCAAAATTGCCCCCGCCCGGGATCATTGATTTTCAGTATATACATATAGTAAAAAATCAAGAAATCTTATTGTCTGAAGGTACAAGGCTTAGAGCTTTAATATTTGTTAAATGATATCATTTATAAGTACTCTACCAAAGTTGTTCAAATTTTGCCTCAAGTGTCAAAGTTAAAAGTGAACTTTAATATCAGCTGACCTAGATTTTGACAAAGTGTCTTACTGTGTTGTCCTTTGATGCAGTCATGAAATTTAGGCTGTGTGAAATAGGACCTTCACCACCAAATTCACTAGACTCAAGTGCATTGATATATTCCTACTCTGATCTTTTATTGAGTTAACAATAGATTTAACCACTAATCTGATAATAAGAATTAGATAGGTCAGGGATCTATGCATTATGACAATCTTCAATTGTATAAAAACAAAAAAAAATCTGTTCCTACACTACAATTTAGTGTTGCATTAATGCGGTGGCATAGCATTTTTCTCAAATGCAATCTTGTTATTTTGTGATATGGAAATGGCATACAACAACAGTGATGAAACTTCAATTTACCATTTGCAGACGACAAAGTCTGTCAAAATTGTATGTAACAATTTTACATGAAAATTCAATAAAAGAATATTGAAATCTAGCTAAAATTGAGTTTTTGTTATTATTTTATGTGCATTTACATAAACACATGTTCCTGTATCAAGTATTGGGTATTAACTATGTCAGGAATATTAATAAATTATTATGTATACCATATTCCTGTCTACATCTACATGATGATTGTGATTCAACAATAGATTGGCGATTGTATTTTAAGTATCTGTCAGTCAGTCAGTCAGTCAGTCAGTCAACCATTAAACGTTATGCCTCGTACAAAAAGAAGAGACAGTAAAACATATTCATATAAAATGAAAAAAAAAATCAAACATGATCGAGATCGCATGACAGAAGGAGTACCCATATCCTGCAAGTAAACGAAAATAGTTTTTGTCATTGATAAGTTAGCATAGTCATTGAGAGTTTAAGGTAGAACGCGACACTTTTCGAACTTTCGAGTAGCGTCTTGAAAATTGGCATGCAAAAAATTGACCATATTTCGAATTGGATTTCGTTGATTTTATTTCAATAATTTCAGCCAATTTTTGTACACATGACGTCAAAATTGACCATCAAAGTCCGTTTTTGAACATGACGTCGTTGCGTAACCTTGGCAACTGTTACGGGTATTTTAACGCCATTGGCGG
>NW_026858074.1:0-22707 GCF_026571515.1 Ruditapes philippinarum
ATATAAGGAAAATCAAGGACCCCGGGACGGGGCCAAATTTTGCCCGCAGGGCTCTCTTATTGGAAAAAACTTGGTAGACATCTATTAGAACATGTTATGCTAAAATATCCTAGCTTCTAGCTCTATGGGGGTTCTTTAAAAGAAGATTTTTTTACATGTTATAAGTTTTTTAACTATTATGCATATAGGGAACAAATCAATGATCCCTGGGGTGGGGCCAATTTTGACCCCAGGGCTTTTATTTGAAACAAACTTGGCAGACAACGCATTAGAAGATGTTTCATGCTAATTTCTTAGCTCTTGCTCTTTGGGTTTCTTTAAAGAAGATTGTTTAAAGTTTTATATAATGCATATAGGGAAAATCCAATGACACCCCTGGGCGGGGGGCAAATTTTTGACCCCAAGGGCTTTTATTTGAACAAACTTGGTAGACACTCACTAGAAGAAATGTTCATGTCAAATATCTAAGCTCTAGCCTCTTAGGGTTGTTTTTAAAAGAAGATATTAAAGATTTTTCTTTTCGTTGCAATGGCACCAGAGTTCGCAATGGAATTAAATTCCTTGAACAATTTCAAAGTGAACCACAAAGGATCATTCCTGTGAAGTTTGGAATGAAATTGGCTTAGTGGTTTATGAAGAGATGTCAATTTAAAAGTAAAAGTTTTTAGACGCCGGACGGACGCCCGGTACGAAAAGCGATCACAAACAGCTCACTGGGTCACTTTTGGTGCAGGGAGAATAAAAAAGTATTGTAAATTTCAATTGAATATCTAGCAATAATTGTGATATTTGACTTTACAAAAAAACTTTAACCAAAAATTTCTAAGTTAAACAGGGGCATAATTCTGGTAAATATTGTAGGGGCAGAGTCATCCAAACTTGTCACATCTGAATGTACATTGTTACTATCAATAGAGTATTTGTAGTTTCAATTGAATATTCAAGCAATAATTAAATATTTTGACTTTGAACTTTAAACCAAAATTCAAAGTTAAAAAGGGGCATATTCTGGTCAATATTGTAGGCAGAGTTATCAACTTGTCAATCTGATTATACATTGTTACTATAAATAAGTATTGTAAAGATTCAATTGCAATACTCAGCAATAATTGGAGTTAAAAAATTGGAAAAAATTTACAAAAAACAATTTACCAACGCAGACGCTGATCGGACGCCCACGGCGACTACAATTAGCTTCTCATATTCCTTCGAATAGTCAAGCTAAAAACAAAAACTAGAACTGTGTCCAAAGGACATGGATGCCCCCACTGAACATTATAAGGAATATGTGAAAATCAACAAAGGGACATAATTCTGGTTAAATTTGGTCGCAAGCAAAAATTCTTCACATTACTTCCATCTACAATTGAAGGTTGTTCATCCTGGAAATTTAAGCAAATCCTGTCACCGGTTTAAGAGGAGTTGTGTTTCAAAAGATTTCGGACTAGGGCAGTTATACCATGAACGGTATATCAACCGAAAACCAAACAGTTATACAATGCACTGGTATATATCAACCGAAAACAAACAGTAATACAGCAATGGTAATTAAACCGAAAACAAACAGTATACAATGCACTAGTTATAACAAACCAGAAACAAACAGTATACAACTGCACCTGGTATATTACCAGAAACAAACAGTAATAATGCACTGGTTATCAACCAGACAAACAGTAATAAAATGCACTGGAATATAGTCAACCAGAAAACCAACAGTACACAATGCACTGGTAATCAAACCAAAACAAACAGTAAACAATGCACTGGTATATAACCAGAAAACAAACAGTAATACAATGCACTGGTATTCAACCGGAAAACAAACAGTAATACAATGCCACTGGTATATCTCAACCAAAAACAAACAGTAACAACAATGCACTGGTATTCAACGGAAACAAACAGTTAATACAATGCACTGGTATAAGATCAACCGGAAACAAACAGTAAATACAATGCACTGGTGTATATCAACCGGAAAACCAAACAGTTATACAATGCACTGGTATATATCAACCGGAATACCAACAGTTATGACAATGCACTGGTATATATCAAATGAAACAACAGTAATACAATGCACTTTATATCAATCGGAAACAAACAGTAATACAATGCACTAGTATATCAACGGCAAACAAAACAGTAATACAATGCACTGGTATATCAACCCGGAAACCAACAGTAATACAATGCACTGGTATATCCACCAGAAACCAAACAGTTATACAATGCACTTGTATATCAACTGGAAAAAACAGTTATACAATGCACTTGTTTTCAATAAAACAAATAATACAGTACCGATAAATTAACCAGGAAAAAAACAGTTTTTTCCCTTCCAGTATTTAACCCGAAAAAAACAATTTTTTACATGTACCAGGGATACTAACCAAAACAAAAAGTTATAAAGTCCAGTTATTAAACCCGAAAAAAACAGTTTTTACATGTACCCGTAATTAACCAGAAAAAAAAAGTTTATACATGTACCGGGGATATTAACCCGAAACAAACCCGTTATAATGTACCAAATATATTAACCCCAAAAAAAACAGTTAAAACATTACCGGTAATTAAACCAAAAAAAACATTTTTAAAGTACCCGGGATATTAACGAAACAAACATTAATATGTACAGTATAATTAACCAAAAAAACGTTTTTACATTACCAGTAATTTTAAAAGAAAAAACAGTTATAATGTAGCCGTATTTAAACCCGAACAACCAGTTATAAAAATGTACCAGTATATTTAACCAGGGGAAAAAAAACAGGTTTTTACATTACCGGTATTTAAACCCCAAAAAAAACAGTTTATATGTCCAGTATATTAACCAGAAAAAAAAAGTTATAATTACCCGTAATTTTAAACAAAAACAAACCAAATTATAAATGTACCCCTGATTAACCAGAAAAAAACGTTATTTAAAAAACCGGGATATCAACAGGAAAAAAAACAATAGGGAAAAACATTCCACTCTTTTTGGTCTGTCCAAGAAAGTAAAATTTTTTTTTTAAATTTTTGGGATGTTTTTTTTCAGCCCCCTTTTTTCTTTGGTCATCTTTTTTTTAAATTCTGTTAAATTCCCTTTTTAAGTCCCCCGTGTTTTTCTGATGATTTAAGAATTTTCGTCCTTTCTTCTTTATTTTTCTCAACATTTCTTCAAACCTTCTGTCGTTTTAAAAAAAATCTTTTTTCTTCAGCCCGAAAGAAAAAAATAAATTTTCTTACAAAAAATCTCTTTTTTCCCTTTGGTTTTAAATTCTCTACTTTTTTGGAAAATAAAAAGTCACTTTACAAAGGAATCCCGATAGTCGACTTTTTTTTTTCAAACATTTTTGTTTTCATACTTATAATCAAAATAAAATATGTAAAATTTTTTTTCCATAATTTTAAAATTCGAGGTATTTTTTTTTTGATTTTATCAAGATAAGTTTTCTTAAAAGGGAGTTGTTACTTAAATTTTACTAACATGAAATAGCCACTTCAAGCATTTTTTTTTTATTCAAATCCCTAAAATTTAAATAAAAAAGTGCTTTTTTAAAAAAAATATAATTTAATTCTTTTTTAAAGGTTTTAAAATTATAAAATTTAATTTTGTTTAACCCTTTTCATCTTTGAAGTTTTCCCCCCCACTTGTTGTGCATTTTGTCTTGGGAAAACGAATAAAACCAGTTTTTTAAAATTTTAAATAAAATGGAAAAATTTTCTTAAGATTGTAAAAATATTGGGGAAAAAATTATGGGCTTTTCAAAATACATGGGGATTTGAAAAGGGAAAATTTATTAATCGAAAAAAATGGGCAAAAAAAACCCTTTTCTGAAAATATTGAGTAAAGAAAAAATTCTTTGCGCCTAGCCCTCCCCTATACTTTACCACTTCAAACCCGTTACGTAAAATTTGTCCCGAATTAAGTGGGGATGTTTTTCTTAAATCAAATTTTAAGTTAACTCAATAAAGCTTTAAATTGATATAAATTTATTTTTACATTAATCTTGAAGTTTTTTTACCGCTATCGGGATCTGATCGTTGAAAAAGCTCTTTAAACCCTCTTTTGAACTGCATATATCGTCTAAAATAAGTACTTGCTTTTACTTTTTTCTAATTCCCTATTGCCCTTTATGGAAAAAAATTATTTCTTTTACTGACGGGACCTATTTTAATTAAAAAAACAAAGGGTTTTAAAATTTTATCTAAACATTTTATATTTCTGTTAAAGGGAATCAAAATTGTTTTTTTGAAATGTTTTTTTGACTTACCTTCCCCAAAAAAACCCAAAACATAAATTTTACCCCAAAAAATTTTTTCTTTTCATGTATTATTTAAAAAAATTGGGCAAAAAATTTGGGGTCTTAGTGCTTCGCCTTTTTTTTTAAAAAAATTTAAACCCACGAGCATTTTTAAATTTTTAGGTTTTAAATCTTAAAAAAACCCTTTTTTTTAAAGTACTTTTTCAAATAAAAAGGGAAGTGGGCGAGCATAAGCCGGGAAGAGTGGGGATATTGGATTTCTTCGTTAATAAGAAAGTACGTCGCTTCGCAAAACTCCGCTCCCTTTTTTTTGCTTTCTTTTTCCCCGAAAACACCCCAAAATTCACCTAATATACTTAGACTTAATTTTTAATTTAATTTAAGAAAAAATTGCATTTGAAAAAAATGGGTAATGCCCCCCGCATGGCTCAAATTTCAAAAGCTGTAAAATAAAGGACAAGAAAATAGTCACCAAACCCTCCCAAAAAATTTTGGTCAAAAGTTTAAAATTTTGGGAACTAAAATGGGGGCACAAAGGGCAAAATGGCATTGCTGTAATTTAAAGGCCCAAAAAGTAGGTTTACTGTCCCCTTGGGGAAAAACAAAAATTTTTACCCAAGGGTTTTTAAAAAATTCTTTTAACAGGGCCCCCAAACAACATTTCAAGTCAAATATCTAAGCTATACCCTTTCGGCCCATTCAGAAAAAAATTTTTTTTTTTTTCTGTTTTTTCAGTTAAAATAATGAGAATCACTGCCCCCCGGGGAGGGCCAAATTTTTTACATTAAACAACTTTTGGGAGAGGGCCATAGGAAACCCATATCATTATCAAACATCAAACTCTAAAGCCCTTTAACCCTTTAGACAAATTTTTTTTTTCCCCATATGAATAATGAAAAACAAAAGACCCCCGGGGGGGAACCCAAAAATTTAAACCCCGGGCTATAATTTAAAAAAAATTTTTTTGCTAGAGGTTCCTACAAAAATTTTCATGCAAAATAAACTTTAAATCTATCCTTTTAAAATTTAAAGAAGAGATTTTTTAAAGTTTTTAAATATAACTATAAATATAAACCCATGGCTCCCAAAGGGGTGGGCTCTTTTGACCAAGAGGGAAAATTTTTAACAATTTTTTAAGTTAACCCTTTAATTAATTTTTAAACAACCAAATAAAGTCTAAGCCCCGTAACGTCAGAAATAAGAAATTTTTTTTTTTTAAATATATAACAATAAATTTTAAAGGAAAAAACCCAAAACCCTGGGCCGGGGGGCCCATTTTGACCCCAAAGGGTATAACCTTTAAAAATCTTGTTTTAAAGGGCTACCAGATGATTCCCTTTTGCAAAATCTAAACTTTTAGCCTTTTGGGGTTTTACAAAAGGGTAATTTAAGTTTTTTTAATATTTTTAAATATTTTGTGAAATAATGACCCCCCGGGCGGGGCCAATTTTGACCCCAAAGGGTATAATTTGAACAATTTTGGGGAGAGGGCTACCAAAAAATGCCTTAAAGCAAAATAATTTAAACTTAGGCCTTTTGGGGTTTTTTAAAAAGGGTTTTAAAGTTTTTTTAATAAAGTACCCTTTTAAATGAAAAAAAAATTTACCCCCGGGGGGGGCCCATTTTTAACCAACTATAAGAACAATCTTTGGAAAATTGGGGCTACCAGATGATGCCCTTTTGCAAAAATTTTAAGCTCTAGGCCTTTTGGGTTTTTTTAAAAGAAGGGTTTTTAATTTTTCACCCATAGTACATAAAAAGGGAAAAACAATTACCCCGGGGGGGGGCGATTTTGAAACCCCCGGGCTATAATTAAAAACAATTTTTTGGGAAGGGTCTACAATGATTTCCTTTTGGGAAAATACCCAACTCAGCTTTTGGGGTTTTTCAAGAAAGGGATTGTAAATTTTTTATTTTATGGGACAAAAGGAAAACAAAGAACCCCAGGGCGGGGGAAATTTTTACCCCCGGGGTAATAAAAGAACCAAACTGGGAGAAAGGGCTACCAGACAATGCCTTATGCAAAATACTAACTCAGGGCCTTTTGGGGGTTTTCAAAAAAGGTTTTTAAGTTTTTTTCCCCAAATGTAATAAAGTGAAAACAAGACTCCCGGGCCCGGGGCCGATTTTGAACCCAAGGGTATAAAATTTTAACAATCTTGGGAAAGGGTTTTAAAAATGGCTTTTGCAAAAATCTAAGCTCTAGGGTTTTGGGGTTTTTCCAAAAAAGGGATTTTTAAATTTTTTCTAATGTACATATAGTGAAAAACAAAGCCCGGGGCGGGCCGATTTTGACCCCAAAGGGTAAATTTGAAAAATCTGGTAAGGGGCTACCAGATGAGCCTTATTTCAAAATATTAAAAAACTCTAGGGCCCTTTTGGGGTTTTTACAAGAAGGGATTTTTAATTTTTAAATATAGTACTAAGTGGGAAAATCAAAGAACCCCCGGGGCCCGGGCCGATTTTGGGGCCAATGGGTAAATTTTGAAAAAACTTTGGTAAAAGGCTACCAAGGGTCCTTTTGCAAAAAATTCTTTAAGGGTCCCAGGGCTTTTTTTTTACAAAAGGTATTTTAAATTTTTACTATATGTCCCTTAAATGAAAAAATGACCCCCCGGGGGGGCCCAATTTTTTACCCCAAAAGGGGGCCCATTAAAATTTTAAAAATCCCCGGGTAGAGGTCTACCCGCCCAATTCCCCTTTTGCAAATACTAAGGGTTAAGCTTTTGGTCTATACCAAAAAAGGTTTTTAAATTTTTACTAAAAATGTCATATATGAAAATCAAAAGACCCCGGGCGGGGGCCGATTTTGACCCCAAAGGGCCTTTAATTTAAAATTTTGGAAGGTCTTTAAAAGATATGCCTTAAAGCAAAATATCTAAGCTCCCAGGCCCTTTTTGGTTTTTTCAAGAAGGATTTAATTTTTAATATTTTTTTTACATATAGTGAAAATTTTAAAAACCCGGCGGCCAATTTTGGGCCCCAAGGGGTATTTAAATTTTAACATCTGTTTGAGGGGTTAAACCCGACAATGCCCTTTTGCAAAATATCTAAGCCTGCCTTTTTGGGTTTTACAAAAAGGGATTTTAAGTTTTTTCTATAGAATATAGTGGAAAATCAATGACCCCGGGGGGGGGCCGAATTTTTACCAAGGGCAAATTTGAACAATCTTGGTAAAGGGTCTACCAAAAATTCCCTTAACAAAATATCTAAGCTCTAGGTCTTTTGGGTTTTTACAAGAAAGGGATTTTAAATTTTTTCTATATGTAAAATAAGTGAAAATCAAAGACCCCCAAGGGGGGGCCGATTTTGACCCGAGCCATTAATTTTAACAAACTGGGGAGAATCTACCAAACAATCCCTTATCAAATAAAAAAAAGCTTCTAAGGGCCTTTTGGGCTTTTCAAGAAGTGTTTTAAGTTTTTTTCATATTTACATTTTTAGTGAAAAACAATGGGCCCGGGCGGGGCCATTTTACCCAAAAGGCTTAAAAATTTTTAAACAAAATTTGGTTTAAAAAGGGGTTTTCCAGATGGAAAGGCCCTTAGCCAAAAAAATCTAAGCTTAGGCCTTTTTGGGGTTTTACAAAGAATGTATTTAAAATTTTTTAAAAATTTCAATAGTGAAAATAAAAAACCCCCGGGGGGGGCCAAAATTTTGGGCCCCCGGGTTTTAAAAAATTTAACAAACTTTTAGAGGTCACCAAAACCTCCTTAAAGCAAAATACTAAGCCCCTGCCCTTTTTGGGGGTTTAAAAAGAATTTTTAAATTCATTCTTAAAAATTTTTTTGGTTGCCATGGCAACCAATTTGCATGGAATGAAATTTTTGAACAACTTTGGGAAACCCTTCAAACCCAAGGAAACAAATCCGGGAAATTTGGTTGAATTGGAAAAAGTGGTTTTTCCCAAAAAAGTTTTTTAATTTACTATATAATCTTTTTAAAAACAAAAACACACACCCTAAAATGTACATACCACAGGGTTTAATTGTAATTTAAAAAAAATTTTTGGGCCCCCGCATCGCAAAATCGCTGCAAAAAAAATAATTGTTAAAATTTGGGAAAACTTTTGCCAAAAAATTCTAAAAGATGTTCAATCTCTTAAACAAAAACTCCCAAAAAAATAAAAATTTCTGGGAAACTGGGTAAGGTTTAAAAGAATCAAAAAATCAAGAACGTCCCCCCCAAAACACCCCCTTCGTAAATTGGGGTTTTTTTGGGATTTGGGAAAAAAAGGGTGAAATTTTGAAACTGGGAATGTGAGGCCCATCAATTTGGCCCATGGTATTAGGGAGAAACAAAGAGGGCCAGTGGAAAGCCCCTTTACCTGTATATAAGCCGCCCCTTCTTCCCCCCTTTGGCCAATTTCTGACCCAAGAGGGCTTTATTTTTTGAACAGACTTGGATAGAACACCTAAGAAGACTGTTTCATGCTAACATCTAAGTCTTCTAGCTCAATTGGTTTTTTAAAAAGAAGATTTTTTAAGTTTTTACTATACACATATAGTAAAAAAACAATGACACCCCTGGGGAGGGCCCAATTTTGACTCCCGGGCTTTTATTTGAACAAACTTTGTAGATATTTACTTAAAAATGTTTCATGTATAATATCAAACTCAAGCTATTTGGGTTTTTTTTTAAAAAGAAGAATTTTTAAGTTTTTGCTATACACAATATAAGGAAAATCAAATGACCACCGGGGCGGGGCCAGTTTTGACCCCAGGGCTTTTATTTGAACATACTTGGTAGACACCCATTAGAACATGTTTCATGCTAAATATCTTAGCCTCTAGCTCTTTGAGTTCTTTAAAAGAAGATTGTTTAAGTTTAGGAAAAATCAATGACCCCCTGGGGCAGGCCAATTTTGACCCCAGGGGCTTTTATTTTGAACAAACTTGGTAGACACTCATTAGAAGATTGTTTATGGCTAAATATCTTAGCTCTAGTTCTTTGGGTTCTTTTAAAAGAAGATTTTTTAAAGTTTTTACTATATGCATATAGGGAAAATCTATGACCCCCTGGGACACGGGCCAATTTTTGACCTCAGGGCTTTTATTTGAACAAACTTTGTTAGGACAACTCAATAGAAGATGTTTTGCAAATTTTCCCTTTTTCTCTTTTTTGCTCTTTGGGGTTCTTTTTAAAAAAATTTTTTAAATTTTTAAATATATCAAAAGGGAAAATCAAGGGCCCCCCCGGGGGGGTGCCCCCAATTTTTAACCCCCGGGCTTTTATTTTAAAAAAACTTGGTAACATTAACTAGAATGTTTCATGCCAAAATCTAAGCTCTAGCTTTACCGTTCCCTTTTAAAAAGATTTTTTGGGTTTTTTAAATTATGCAATAAAGGGGAAAAACAATGACCCACCCGGGGCCGGGGGCCCAATTTTTCCCAAGGGGGTTTTTAAATTTTTTTCAAACTTGGGGAGACAACCCAATAAAGATTTTTTATGCCAAAAATCTTAGCTCTAGCCTTTGGGGTTTTTTAAAAGAAAGATTTTTTAAAGGGTTTTTTTTTAAAATCATAAAAGGGGAAAAATCAAAAACCCCTGGGGGCCCGGGGCCAAAATTTTACCCTAGGGGTTTTATTTTAAAAAACCCTTGGTTTGACCTCCTAAGAAGATGTTTCCCTTCCAAAAAAACCTAATCTAGCCTTACGGGTTTTTTAAAGAAATTAAATTTAAAAATCTTTCTTTCGGTTTCCATGCAAACCCGAAATTCTGGGGATGAAATGGGAAATTTTAAAATTTTTGAAAAGAGCTTTTAAAAAAAGAGTATTTCCCGCCAATTTTATTAAAATTTGGGGCCCTTTCGGAATATAGAAAAGTCCTTTAAAAATTTTAAAAAGGGGGACGGGCGACTGGGCGACAAGCCATTTTGGGTTTGGGCCCTCCTAAAACCACCGAAATTTTTTAAGGGGACTAAAAAGGCATGTACACCAATAATTCTATACACAAATCTACAATTGTATATGTTTTCAGTAAAAATTAACCACAAGCCTTAGTTAATGTGCACTGTAAACATCAATTTTGCAACAAAAATGGATTGGTGAATTTTTATACATTTGTTGTGAATCCTTAAATTTTCATTTTCTCTTTTCTTTGATACTGAATAAACATAATTAACATTACAATAAAGCTGATAAAAGATAAGTTATATATATTTTATTAATGAATTACCTTTGAAAAAATGTTGTTTTCTTCTGTGACATTGCATCCAATGTGGCTATGAAAATACTGGTTATTTATCATTAGATGTAATAACCCAGTACAATCAGTTTCACTAGCAGATTGTTTCTGCTCGTACCCTGGAGCATTTATAAAACACTTACAAATGCTCCAAGGGTCTGTCGACCACAGTTGAGCATCGGTGTTTTTCCAGTTAAGTGCAGGTGGCGTGGAAGCATGATGCTGCACAATAAAATCATAGATGGCGCCACATATGTTGTTCGGACAAGCAATTTTGCCCTTACAGCAACAGCTGCATTTTGCTTGCCCAAGAGGACAAACTTTGTTTTTAGCATTCCCTACTGGCTTATGGTCTGGCTTGAGAGTTTCAATCGACAGTTCCCAGTTCCCCAGTTGATTGTAGTTTATTTGTTTGACCGAAGGGTTTGTAAAATATCCTTATGTTTTGGTCAAACTATGTCAAATTTCAGAATGTACCAGTTCCTCCTTTAAATATCCAAGTCCTAAACCAGCCTTTACCCACTGTCTGTATTTTTCCTTCTCTAACTGAAGTTGATGTGTCATGCTGATCAATCGATATCTAAACAAAACAAAAAACAAAGTAATTTATGTTTATATTTTATATAAATAAGTAAACTGAAGGTCTTGGATTGCAATTTAAAGTCCAAATATTGAGTAAATATGATATGCATGGCAGCAACTGCGGTTTTACTTAATCAGATACAGGGACAACAAACTATTACAGGCATGATGGGATTTTTTCATCAGATATCTCCAGTTAACATTAATCTATTATAGATGTAGTAATCTTGGAATAAACACTAGACTGGATCAGTCTTCCCTGGACCAAATAAAATTTAGGAAAAGTCTTCCCTGGACCAAATAAAATTTAGGAAAATTAAAAAAAAAAATATTTTGGTATATGAGATATATGACCTAGGCCTGCATAATTATGTAACTATGATTATTACAGAAATTGTTACAACTTTCAATAAACTATAAATACTAATTTACTTATATTTAACATGCTGTGGTATTTCTCTAATTGATATGAAGCAATAAAGTCATCCAGTACTATACATGTAAATTTGTTATCGGGACCAATGTAAGTCATAGGTTTCACAACCTTTGAAGATGTTTCTGACACCAGAATCATTTCCTTATGAGCCATGGTATACGGTATATTTTTCATGTATGTAAAAATTGTTTGAAAACTCAGTTTTATCGTTGTAACAGATGTCCTGACTTCGTATTTACGTATTAAAATATTTTTAAGTATTTACATGGGCGTATCACATTGGGGAACTGACCCCCAAACGTATGCACAGGGGCTTCTGTCATTTTTTTTTCTTTTCCGACTATATATATAATAAATATAACAAGGGAGTAACAACGCAGTATACGACAGCTGTTTTTCTTTTTGATTATTGGACATTCATGAAAGAATCGATAATCTAAAAAAAACACACCCACTTTGATACACGTTCGTAAAATTTTTGTTTGTAAAATTACATGTGTAAGATGAGTGTATGCTTATACAGTATGCTTATATAATCAAGTTAAATCATGTAATTGGTTAAATATCAATCAACCACCACCACCAATGATGCAATCATTAACTTCCGGTACAAATATTTTTTAACATTTTTTGTTTGTTTTGATAATATCTATCCATGGCTTCCATTTTGAATGTTGCCATATGCTCCATGTGTAAACCCAAATTTTAAGTGACAGTCAATTTCACTGGCTTATCTATAATAACAATCCAGATAATATGTATAGCGGCGACAAATAGTGGTATTTTTATCAGCTAAAGAAAATACTTGCAACATAAACACACCTGCATAATTTAATAGACGACAATTTGACAGGAAATTAAGATATTGAAATGTACGTTTTATAATTTCCAGGTACCACTAAAATACGCAATGGAGATTTTTTGGCACATAGGACACAACGGGCGCAACTGAGATATTATTATATTATTTTAGAAAAAAAAACAACGACACAGCACCTTAATTTAAGCCATTAGGTTACATTAAATTTTGAGCATTTAAAATGATTGTTTAGCACTTGTAAGTTACTTTTAAAATGTTTCATAAATTGTATATCTTTAATTGCATTGATGGGTATATATGCCTGGCGAAATGGGCATTTCGTGGCGCAACGGAGATAATTTAAGCAAAATGGGCACAAAATATACGTACTAATATAAGATATCAATTGATTAAAATTAAGATTATTAAGGTTATTCGAATAAATAAATAAAATAAACCAGTATAAAAACCTTAATTGTATATCAAATCTGCAATTTGGATGATGAAAAGGATTGAGTGCCAGCGAAATGGACATTTTGTCTGCCCAACGGAGATTTTAGTATACACTTTACACCTTATACGTTTATAAACCACAATTAGTAAACTAAAGTAAATGTAATTTTAATATTCAAATGGATAATTTTCGACTTATTATGTTTTAAAAAATTATATCATGGCAAAATGGACTTATCCTATTTTTTATTTTTTATTATTATTTATTTATTCATTTTTATAGCGCAACATAATTTAAAAAGAAAAACTCTTGTCCGAAATAATAATTTGAAGAACTAAATCATTAAACTGGTATATTGAAGCTCTATTTTATTATTTAAAAAAACGTCGAATTACATATTGTTTTGAAAGATTATATGAAAATTGAATTATCCACGGCGCAACAGAGATATACGTATATTTTAGCGCAAAGGAGATTTTTTTATATAGGACATGTCATAAATTACAACGTTGAAAATATAATTGAATGAATGTTCAATTTAGCATCATAATGAAAGTCTGTTTTTCAATTTATTAAAAAAATTGTGGAAAAAAATTGTAAGAAGAATTACAACCTTGTGAAAAAGGATTTATTGTCAACGCAAATGAGACTATATCGTTCTGCACAAACAGAGTTTTTTCCATATAAATAACACAATGTGCTTTATAGAGTGTAGTTATAGAAAGGAAACACAGTTTTGTTCACGACCATGCTTCCACAACCCGTTTTTATCAGGTTCTAAAAGGTAAAAAATGTAAAATAACTGGTAACATTTATAATCATATAAGATAGGGAAATGGACTTTATTTATATTCAATAAAACCAAAGAAATAACATTTTATAATTCACAATCAATTAAAATCTAAATACACTCCAAGTCAATTATTATAAAAACAGTTAAATATGAGTATTATGACAGGTCCCACAAGCTGGATATATGAAACGGACATCATTATTTTTTATGAAATATTCTAGAATAAAGGAAAGGAATAAATATATTTTATGTGTAAAAAATTCTGTCATCACTCATGGCAATAAATTGAAATTCAATCAATTAAAATCTAAATACACTCCAACTCAGTTATTTTGAAAACCATGTATGACAGGTCCTATAAGCTGAAAATTTGACATTAAAAATGCCACCCTGTCATTGGTTCTCAAAAAAGGTGCACATTTCCATGTAGTAAGTGTGACCGTCAAATTATTTTTTACAACAATGAACACCCGAGTCAAACACGTGCATGGTATGTAGCTAATTGCTAACGATTCCCGCGTAAATGATTGCTTGTACCTTGTGTCAATATCATAATTATAAAATATTTGAATTACTTTTGATAAAATATACAATGTATACACAACTAACAATTATTACAAATTTACACTATGATTAATAAAAGTGGGCGCTGCAATGGAGATTATAGAATATGTATTAAACACTTTTTTTTCTTTTGGTAAATATCCCCGTTGTGCGGACAAAGTACATTATTTGAAATTTGCTTTTATTATATATTATTATATTATTATTATTATTATGAATAAACTTAAACTGATTGAATTAAATTGATTAAAACCTACCTCATGCTGTTCCTGAAAACCTAACAACATTAAACTATTATAGGGAAATCTCCGTTATGCCGAAAATATATTCATTTTCCGTCATGTAAACATCATTTAAAATGCATGTAATATAATTTTTAACACATTCAAAAATGAAGGAAAGTAAATCCTATTTTGTATTATTTATTTCACGAATTTAAGTTACTAGTATCTTTAAACATAAGATCTTACGATGGCACAAAGGTGACATGCATGTGTTTTTATTTATCTCGTGGCCACGAAATACTATGTCGTGGCCACGAGTTACACGAGATAGCTATGTCGTGGCCACGAGATACTATGTTGTGGCCACGAGTTACGTAGTCGTGGCTACGAGATAAATAAGTCGTGACCACGAGATACTTAGTCGAGCTCATTCTAGCTATTTCTTTCTACATTTTTGTGAATATATGTCAAGTAAATATGTTAACATATGTACGTCAGTGTTATATACAATATTCGCCCACCTTCTCCCAGTTTTACTCGAAAGTATCTCTCACAAACATATAGCACGCACTCTCTGAAGCAGTATATTCAGTATTTGTTAACATAATTATCTCAATCATCAGACACCGTCTAAAGCAATATATTCAGTATTTGTTAATATATCTCACCTACCTTGCACCGTCTTAAAAAGTATATCCAGACTTTGTTAATATCTCTCACCAACCTAGCACCGTTTAAACGCAGTATATTCAGTCAGTCTTTGTACAAATATCTCACCCACCTAGCACCGTCTTAAGTTTACGCAGTAGTTAGTCTTCGAAAACATATCTTGTCTATCTAACATAGCCATAAGCAGTATTCAGTTGTTGTTACATGTTGAGTTCAGCTCGATCCTTCATACTACACTGACGCATAATTAATTTAATGATAAACTATTTTCCCTGATTCAGAAAACATTTGAACGTAAACAAATTATCTTTCTTGCATGTAACTCTCAAAAACAGCCTTCTTTATAAACTGTATTGTAAAGCAGTATACCATGTGGACCTGTGACGAAGTTTTTTCTTTGACACAATATTGCTGTCAGGTTTTGTAATACCATGTTAAAACAAATCATGGGAATTCCTTTGTGTACTTATTGTGCGCCCCTTATCGCCGATTTGTTTCTATATTGCTATGAAAGAGACTTTATGTTGAGATTCCCGAAAATTCACAACAAGATGTTTTATAAGCATTTAATTCTACTTCCAGATACCTTGATGACATTTTTAATTTCTAAAATTCTTATTTTGATTAAACAGTGTCTTATATTTATCCTAATGAGCTCCTCAATGAAACGGATTTTTGAAATTTTAGTACATCATTTTTGGGTATTCATATATAAACAACAATTCTATTCGCAGTAAAAATTATGATAAAAGAGGATTTTGATTATGATATTGTAAATTATCCACATTTAGACTGAGAAGTACCGCATATAACATCTTACGGGGTATATATGTATCTAAGATACTCAGATTCTGTAGAGCTTGTAGCATCATAAAGGATTTTAACGAGCACAATATTTTCATTACTAGTAAGCTTCTCAAACAGGGCTACCGCTATAATAAATTACGTAAATATTTCACAAAATTTTACAGTAGTAACTTTGATTTTATTTTGAAATTCAATAGTGATTTAAAAAAACCTTTTCTGCGAAAAGGAATTAGCCAGCCTGATTTTTATGGTCATTTTATTAAATAAATTTTGCACAAACTAGGTAAGTTATCGGGTCATTGTAATTTTTTCAGTTGTTTTTATTAAAATTATTAAATGTTTCATTAAAAGAGATTATGACCCTATTATTTAAAGACATGCCGCGTACTGAGTGCTCAACCCTTTTTACATTTGGGCACTACGCCTTCCTCTTTTCATTACATTTGACGGACCAACTGGGGGACTCTATAATGGACAGTTCTTTAAAACGTTTGGGACTGAATTGCCTTCATGTTCGTCTTCTGTCTGGCTTATCTGATATTCTTGTTGCTCCGTTTTCCTGAGAGACATTAAGTACTTTTGTTATGGTCATTGGGTTTTCTTTTATATAATTGTACACAATCATTTCGGTGTTTTACTTATTTCACCGTTTTTAACCATAACAACTATTAAAATGTCGCATGGCTGGCTTCATTTTATTTACACTGTCTTGTTTATAGGACCACAGTGGGGCTAAGAATGGGGTTTGGTACACCATTAACCGGTTTAAAACCCCCAGTAGTACTTGTGCTGCTGACCGTCCCAATGCGAATCCCCTCTGTGTTCCTCCGATGTATATCTTTGTTGTTTCATACTATTATGGTGACACTTGTTTGTGTTCCTTCTTCTTGTTTTTCTCTACGAAAGTATATTCCTTTTTGCCCCCTAGTTTTCTTTTTTATGTTTGTAACATTTATTCTTATACTTCAAGTCTCCTCAATCTGTGCCCCTTTAATTTGTTGTCCTTTTAATCATTCAATTACAATTGATTTCTATTTTGGTTACTACTTATTTCCTTTCAGCTGAGCTGAAAAGTTGCAATATCACATGGGCAGAAGCAAAAAGAACAGCAATAACCGATCCAGATGGTGAGCTGTTGTTGATGCCCTTTGTCCCACTAGGGGATAACAGGATTAGGTCAGGTCATTATTAGATAAATTGTCCGGTCCGTGCTCTGCCTTTTGCCCTGCCCTGCTTTTGTTTCGGGTCTTCATGGGGTTCTGGCCGCTGGTCTATGTTATTGGGTTGGTTAGAATGGCGTTATAGTATGCGATTATTGAACGCGATTTACGTTGTTCATCTTGTTTAATATCATATTTTCATTACAAAAATTATTATTTGACACGCGCTATTGAGTGATTACCGTTTGGTTATTGTTTTTCACACCTATGCAGGAACAGACGAAATATTATTAGTCGAGATAAACAAAGGATAATAATCGAGATACTAAAAATATCGAAATGAAACTATCGAGGAAAAACAATAAGTCCACTATAGGTAATCGAGACTTTCAAAATCTCATGGAAATAATCGAGGACAACGATGTCAATTAACATAATAAAGTTTCTTGTTTGGAATCTTTTTATTTAAATTGAAAATACAAAGTAACCGTTTCTTTTGATGCAAGTGAATCAGATAAATAACCAGCCACGAAAACCTCTCTTTGAAAGTTGCATTACTACCAAATATCAAAAAATATGACCAGCTCATATGTTTAGTTACAATATATGAAAGTTATATTTTTATACGGTGATCTAACTTTAACTTTAAATTGACTTGGTGCTTGGGTTTTAGAAATTGTATTTTATGTTTCCTTCTATGTATCCTAGTTATTAAGATACAATTTTATGTATACAGAACAAGAATATTATACTTTTCAATCAAGTGTCAATTGTATAAACTATCCTTATTCATTGATTAAAATGTCAACATTTTGTATACTTCCTCTGCATGACCTTAGGTTATATACTCATTGCAATTTCTTTATTATTTTTTGACTGACATTACTTTCTTTCAGAATCAAAAACAAACTCTAAGCACGGTTTATGTTCTGAATTCTTATATTTTACAGAGAACTGTGAATGTACATTCCAACCATTATTGAGCCTTTGCAAAGTAACCATTTCCGTTTCCATCTATAATAAGTAATCCCTATCCGAGCTATTTCTTACTTGATCAAGATTAGCACAGTGAAAATTAGTGGCGCCTTAAAGAGAGTTAATGGAAAGCATAAGTAACAGCTTGAACAAAATGTGTAACAGCTTAGTATAGTTTATAAAAGGGTCGTTTTTTGTTTATTTGCTTGTTTGTCCTTTATCTATGATGTCAGCTGGGCAGAAACAACCCAGGGTGAGGTTGACTTCAACAGTAATCGCAAATTATGTTTCATGTGATCATAAACAGACAAATTCAAACAGATGATGATACATGGAGTTACCAATTATAGATTCGGGTTATCAAAATGTTCAAATAATATTAGTTAATGCATTGTATTTTTAATGCCGTTACACAATTTAATCATAAACTAGCTATATATAATTTCTAATTAACTTCCGATTCATGTAAAGCTAACACATATCAATCTTTGTATGTCGTATTACGCCATGATGTGCTATTTATACACCTCATTTCTAATGAAAGACATATCTATATATTATAATTAAAAAAAAAAACACACAACAAATATATCAATAACGGATATCAATTTCTTTTTAAATTAACTTAAGATTGTACGAAAAATATACTTCGTAACGAATTTCTAACAAAATCGTTTAAGTAAACTTGTAGCATTAAGTGTAACGTATTCTGCTGAGACATTTTTAGAATTCACAAAGATAAAAATCGCTGTACAAGGACAATAGATAAGCAGTGAGATGTCGGTCACCAAAAAAACAAAGCCATCCGGTTAGCTCAATAGGTAGAGCGTTGGACTGTGAATCTGGCGACCCGGTTCGATTAACGCACGGCGCAGGTCACTTGAGGTGTTTTTTTATCATGAAATCCTTTCTACGGTCATTCTGACTGTACCTAGAGCTGCTCTTGCATGTACATAAGTATTCAGTTCTTTGCGCTAGTGAAAGCAACTAGTATTGGTATACTGCTTTACAGCCTGACCAGTAACGATGTGTTGGCTGAATTGTGCTCTGGTAAATTTGAAAACTACCAGCACAACCACCTTAAAAATCACATAAAGAAGATAAATACATTTTCTGTAAATTCCATGTCTGAAACTTCGTTTTCAAGATTTGTGGCCCTAATTGGTTGTACAGGTCGAATGTATGTCGTAAGAAAAACAGGGACTTGTGAACAATTAAAACGTTTGTTTTCTTTTTCTTATAAAACAATATACATGAATTACCTTTACATTTTTCGCTTTTCAATTAAATGAAGTAAAACAGTAGACAGTTAAACAACGATGTTCTGTTTTATTTGTTTGAAAAGATTTTCAATTTATTTAAGAAAATCACTGCATCTAAATGAAATGAAATTACTTTTTCTTAATTATTTAAGTGCCGCCTGCAAACATATATTTATACTCGTAATAAGCCCAATATAGGATTTAACGGTATTAAATAATAAAAAAGAAACACAACCATATCCTTTATAACAGGAAACATGTAATATTCTCTGTCTAAGTATTAAAGATAGTCAAATCGCTGGCAAATTCACATCTAGATATATAATAAATCTGTCAAATCAAAATTGTCAAATATGAAATGTAGTAAATAGAAGTGAAACATATAGTTTCCAACTTTATACAATAAAAACGCACATCTTTATCACAATATGATGAGCCATTTAAATCTTCCTCTATTTTAAAGTAGACATACATCCCTATGAAAGTAATAGAGGAGCTATATTCTAAAAGCAAATATGACGAAACAGTCATTATCACACGTCACCTTGCAAATGGGATAAAGTAGACACATATAAAAAAGGAGAAAACTTCTCAAAGGAAACACAATTAATCAGTCAATTATCACATGGGAAATATGATAAAGCAGTCAATTATAACCGAAATATGAAATTTCAAAAAGAAAAACAACATATGACAAATAGGATAAAGCAGTCCGATATCTCGTGACAAATATGGTATAATGGTTATACCTCCCTGGACACATATAAAGCAATCCCATATTTTGTGACAAATATGATAAAGTGGACATACCTCATTAGACACATATGAAGCAACCCGACATCTCGTGACAAATATGTTACAGTGGACATACATTACTGGACACATGTAAGGCACTCCGACATCTCGTGACAAATATGTTAAAGTGGATATACCTCTCTAGACACATATGAAGCAGTTCAACATTTTGTGACAAATAGGATTAAGTGAACTTACTTCACTGCACACATTTGAAGCAGTCCAACTATCACGTGACAAAATTAATGAAGTGGACATACCTCCATGGACACATATAAAGGAGTCCAACATTTCGTGACTAATATGATAAAGTGGACAAACCTCATTTGACACATTTGAAGCAGTCAGACATCTACTGACAAATATTATAAAGTGGGCATACCTCCCTGGCCACACATAAAGCAGTCCAACATTTCGTAACAAATATGATAAAGTGAACATACCTCACTGGACACATTTGAAGCAATCCGACATCTCCTGACAGATAATATTATGCTAATGTGGACATAATTCAATGGACAAATAAAAAGCAGTCAAACATTTCGTGACAAATAGGATTTAGTGGACATACCCCACTGGACACATTTAAAGCAGTCCAACTATCACGTGACAAAATTAATTAAGTGGACATACCTCCCTGGACAAATATAAAGCAGTCCGGCATCTCATGACAAATATGATAAAGTAGACATACCTCCCTGGACTCATATAAAGCGGTCCAACACTTCGTGACAATATGTAAAGGTGTACACACCTCCATGGACACATATGAAGCAGTTCGACATCTCGTGACAAATATGATAAAGTGGACATACCTCCATGGACAACTTTTAAGGAGTCAAACATCACGTCACAAATATGATAAAGTGGATATAACACACTTGGCACATATAAAGCAGTCAAAAATCACGTGACTAATTTGAAAAGTGGACTTATCCCCTTGGACACATATTAAGCAGTTCCACATCCCAAGACAAATAGGATAAAGTGGGCATACCTCACTGGACACATATAAAACAGTCCGACATTTTGTGACAAATATAAAAAAGTGGACTTATCCTCCCTGATCACATAAACCGCAGGCCAACATTTCGTGACAAATAGAATAAAGTGGACATTCCTCCCTGGACACATATTAAGCAGTCCGACATCACGTGACAAATATCATAAACTGGACATACCTCCCTGGACGCATAAAAGCAATCTGACATATCAAGACACATATGATTAAGTTGGCATTCCTCCCAAGACACATACAAAGCAGTTCAACATCTCGTGACAAATATGATAAAGTGGTCATTCCTCCCTGGACTCATATAATGCAGTCTAAAATCACGTGACAAATATGTTAAGTGGACCTTCCTCCCTGGACACATATAAAGCAGTCCAACATCACGTGACAAATATGATATAGTGGACATACCTCCCTTTACAGAAATTAAGCAGTCCAAATTTTCGTGTCAAATAGGATGAAGTGGACATTCCTCCCTTGACACATAAAAAGCAGTCCGACATCACGTGACAAATATGATATAGTAGATATACCTCCCTTTACAGAAATTAAGCAGTCCAACTTTTCGTGTCAAATAGGATGAAGTGGACATTCCTCCCTTGACACATATTAAGCAGTCTGACATCACGTGACAAATAAGATAAAGTGGACATTCCTCTCTGGACCCATGTAAAGCAGTCTAACTTTTCGTGACAAATATGATATAGTGGACATACCTCCTTGAACACATATAAAGCAGTCCGACATCACGTGACAATTTGATATAGTGGACATAACCCCCTTGACAGATATAAAGCAATCCAACATTTCTTGACAAATAAGATAAAGTGGACATTCCTCTCTGGACCCATGTAAAGCAGACTAACTTTTCGTGACAAATAGGATGAAGTGGACATTCCTCCTTGAACACATATAAAGCAGTCCGACATCACGTGACAATTTGATATAGTGGACATAACCCCCTTGACAGATATAAAGCAGTCTTACATTTCTTGACAAATAGGATAAAGTGGACATTCCTCCCTGGATATATATAAAGATCTCCAACATTTCGTGACAAATATGATATATTGGACATACCTTCCTTGACAGATATTAAGCAGTCCAACTTTTCGTGATAAATAGGATGAAGTGGACATACCTTCCTGGACACATAATAAGCAGTCCGACATCACGTGGCAAATATGATAAAGTGTTCATATCTCCCGGGACACATAATAAGCAGTCCAACATCTCGAGACAAATAGCGTAAAGTGGACGCACCTCCCTGGACACATGTAAAACATTCTTACATCTTGTGACAAATACGATAAAGTGGACATACCGCCATGGACACATATAAAGCAATCCGGCATCTCATGACAAATATGATAAAGTGAACATACCTCCCTGGACAAATATAAGCAGTCCAACAAAGCTCCTGACAAAAATGATAAAATGGGCATACCTCCCTGGACACATATAAAACAGTCTTTCATCTCGTGACAAAAAGGATTAAGTGGACAAACCACATATGCAAAAATGTAAAAACCTTTACCTGACAAACTTGACAATATAGTCACACTACCAATGGTAAAAAAAATATCAAAACAGCAGTTCAACATCAATTTGCAAATACATGTATGATGATAAAGTTGACATTTTATGACAGATATTTCAAAGCTGAAGACATATCACTAGTAAGTCGACACATCTTCAAAGATACATTGAAATACTGTATAAAACTGCAATGTGGG
>NW_026858075.1:0-44716 GCF_026571515.1 Ruditapes philippinarum
ATGTGCGTTAATCGTTAGGTTTGTAATATTTACATAAAAGTAAGAAATATTACATACATACAATTCACCTATCAATCCGTAAAACGTGTCAGAAGCATTCTATAAATATTACACTAAAACGCTTCAAATCCAAAGATAAATGTGTATCTTTTGTCTAAGATTTTAAACCATAAAATCATGAAATATTAAAAGCATGAGATCACAGACATGTTATTGAATCCTTATAGCAGATAACTTTGTGGCATTTGAAGTCTAGAACATTTACAACAAACTATTTTCAATCATTAAAATCAGATAGATTTTTGCTCTGTAACTCTATGCTTCCTCATAATGTCAATTAGGATACGACTTTAACTAGAACTGCCACTGTAATGGCTTGAATACCCCCGCATACCACTCTGTCAGAATCAACAGTGGTCATTTAGAGCTCAAGGACAACCTCCCTGCCAAATCTGAAGGTAGTAAGCCAAAGCATTGCTAAATAATGTATTCTACATGTTTTTGTGGCAAACATCAAAGTGACCTTTACCTTTGACTTCAAACCTGAAACTGCCACTGCATGACTTGAATACTCCCATTCATGCAGCTTTGCCTTGGGTGTTTTATGATGAATATATGAGAACATAATTATATGTTTCAAATGTGAATATCAATAACACTCAATACATGTAATAATAAGCTTATTGTAGTAAAAGCCCCTGTGACCTTGACCTTTGACAGTCACCTAAAAATTAATAGGGGTCATCTACTAGTCATACCCAAACACAATACCAAATATGAAGACAGTTAACCATAGCATTCGTAAGCATTTGAGCGGACAAGCTTTTTCAACCGAAGGCCCCTGTGACCTTGACCTTTGACCTCAAAATCAATAGGGATTATCTACTAATCATGACTAACCACCATGCCAAATATGAAGATTGTGGGTCAAAGGATTCTAAAGTTAGTTGGCGGACAAGCTTTTCTTAGTTAAGACCCCTGTGACATTGACCTTAGACCTCAAAATCATTAAATGTCATCTACTAATCATGACTAACCTCCATGCTAAATATGAAGACTGTGGGTCAAAGTAATCTTAAGTTATTGGGCCAACATGCTTTTTTCAGTCAACACCCCTTTGACCTTGACATTTGAACAGTGACCTCAAAATCAATAAGGGTCATCTACTCATCATGACTAACCTCCATGCCAAATATGAAGACTGTGGGTCAAAGGAATCTTAAGTTATTGGGCGGACAAGCTTTTTTCAGTCAAGGCCCCTGTGACCTTTGACCCAGTAACCTCAAAATCAATAGGGGTCATCAACTCATCATGACTAACCTGGATGCCATATATGAAGACTATGGGTCAAAGGAATCTTAAGTTATTGGGCGGACAAGGAAAAACCGATGGCATAATAAATTAATTAGAATCAGGCAAACTTTTATTCAGTATTGTAATTTTCATCAACGCAGCATAAGTATGTATACCTTGTTTAATATAATAAGAGGAAATCATCATACTATAGGTAGAAGACAAGTGTTTTTAAACAGAAAAAGTAGATGTCAATTGATGTGACACAGATTAACAACTGGCAACTGTCTATTCACACTAAGGAGTTGACTCTGAAGCAAATGACAAAAGCAAAGTACTTTCATCTTTTTATTTTATTTTATTTTTTCAATAAAAATATCACAGCTTATCAAAAGAACATTCTTGAAAATATTAATCATGTATAAATGTACGACAATTTCACACAAAAAAAGAGAGGAAAAAGGATTTATAATATGACACCTATTTTGTTACATATTTTTTAATTTCAATTCATAGCTAACATTTTTATTTTTTTTAATTCAAATTTTATAGTAAAGAAATCCCCCACCCCACAAAAAACAACAGATCTAATACAACTACAATGTACCAACAAATACTTGCTGAATATTTCACATGTCATGTTAATTCTCAAGTGTTTTAATTAAAGGGACTCCACTGAGGTTTTTTTGATATGATGGGACTGAAATGTTTTTATCCATATAAATGTACCATTTGATGTAATCTTTGTGCAAAATTTCAGATCATTCGCGCACTTCGTTTTTCCAGAATAATTATTCACATTGTAAATAAATGACCCAAAATGAAAAGCGTTTAAACGTTTTTCACTCAAATCGGACTAAGAAAAGCATATAAATACGATTTTCAATTATTTCAAAGTATATTTCTAAACTATCTTTGCATATATTTCTGTCTAAAGTGCCCCAGCTCATTCATGTAAGAAATTCAAATGTTATGTTTTTAGGCTTTTAAACCTCAGTCCCTTTAATAGTCTAGTCAGTATCTTCAGGTAAAATGGATTTCTTCTATATTTGACAACACTACAGTACTTTAACTCTCTGGGCTCTATCAGCAACCCTTTCTTGCAAATAAAACCAATAATACAACTTGCAGTCAGGACAATACTGTTTACTAGCAATGGCTATTCTGCCATTTCAAAATCAAGATAACTTAAAATAACAATGGTAATGTATATTCATAATTCAAGTCTATTACACTAAATAAACAGGGAAATGGTTAACTTGAGTATGTACATATCAATGATCATCTAAATGTAAAAATTTAGGTCTTTACGACAACCCAGTAATCCCAAACACTTGCAACTTTCATTGCACAGATAAAATCTATCTCCCTGCTTTGAGCTATTTATACCCTCAAGTTTTGGTATTGTCTTCCAAAAACCAATTCCTTCCACATTTCACTATAACTTTTAGCTCTGCAAATCTATATTTGTATAATTTCAACACTCATATTGCATGGAAAAGAACATTTTTTACATCTAAGAACTTTTAACATTTTCCAAACCTTAAATACATGTACAATGTACATTTTCTAAATTATAAAATTAAACATGTTTAGTAATGATCAAAAAATTTATATGCAATTGTTACAACTTAAATGACAACTTTTTAGTAACATAGAAAGTCATTTTTTTGAGATCATAAATATTCTGAGCTTGGTATTTAGCTACCCTTCCTTATCAACAATACTTTTTGTTGTTTCGTTTAAAGCACCACATTTTCTTTTTGCCACTCCAACGCATATCACAGTAATCTCCCCTGCATCTAATATCCCAGTAAGTACCTCAGTCTGTGACAGCATTCACCACTAGCACAGTGCTGACTTGCTTATGACGACCAAGTTTTATCCCCTTTACCACCAAAATTAAAGGTGTGCCAACTCTTATACTTCTGTAGTCAAATACCTGTAAATGTAAAGAACAATTTGAGCCGCGCCATGACAAAACCAACATAACGGGTTTGCGACCAGCATGGATTCAGACCAGCCTGCGCATCCGTGCAGTCTGATCAGGATCAATGCTATTCGCGTCCAAACCGATAACAAGTAGAGAAACTGATAGCAAACAGCGTGGATCATGATCAGACTGCGCTGCTGCGCAGGCTGGTCTGGATCCATGCTGGTCGCAAACCCATTATGTTGGTTTTGTCATGACGCGGCTCATTTAAATTTTATCATTATGGAAACGTTTTTCTGTTATAATGTTCACATTTTGGCTCAGCTCTATGGTCAGACGATAAATGTCAATGACGTAAAATCCCTTTCCACTCAGTGCCGAGGGTTTACATTACTCAAGTCAATCCGTCATATGACCTTTGAAATGACATAAATCCAAATAAAATATACAAGACTGAGTAATACATGTACAAAGATTTTCATAATTTCCCATTATGTAAGAAAAATGTTGTCCAAACGAGCAACAAAATGAACTTGTTAAAACTATGATAATAATACATGTATGAAGATATAGGTTTAATTTAATGGTCATATGACTGCAGTTGAGGGCCCGAATCTTGTCAGGGACTTTGGATTATTTCATGTGTGGTAGCTATCTTTCTAGCTTACGAAACGTCGTTGGTCCAACAAAGGTGCCCGATAGTGCTTAATATATAATGTACCTTAGGTTCACTTCATCAAAAGATATATCCGTAACAATGTTAGTGTGACTAAAATTCAAACTAAAGTGTTCTTGTAAGGTTCGTTTACTGCTGTGTCATAGTTATGAATAGTATTGATAAATAGCAAATATGCAAAAATAGCACGAATGTTCATTAAGATCCATGCATATACTCTGTTATATAACTCTCTGTTAAAGTCAGCTGTAATATTCTTTGTATATCTTATATACTATTAAAGTTGGTCCATGCGATTCACAAATGTGAATATAATAAGAGAAAAGACACAGGTGTGTTCTAGTCAGTTTTATTATCTGGACTGATGCATTGGCGGGAAATCTCCCAAGATATAACATTCTACAGGCACAACGTGGTCAGTGGAAATTTACAGAAATGAGTATTAAGGTTAAAGGTCATATGAATATAAAATAACTCAATATCATTACATTTCCCTCTTTTTAAATACATAGCTGAATGGTATCCACTTGTTAATAAATCATAAAGAAATATGGTTTCAATTTAAAAATAACGTTAGAATAACACATGTTAAAATATCAATTAAGTAATCAGTTTATATAAAACAAATATATGTTTATCAAACAATGTATGTGTTTATTCCATATATATTCCACACTTATATATTTTTTTCTTTATAGTTTATTTTTTTGTTTGTGATGTTTTCTTATTAGTAAACACTCAGTATTTTTTCTTCTTTTTTTTTTTTTTTTTTTTCAATTGTTCACCATGTTCTCATTATAATATCGTTTGTTCAATTTCACTTCCCTGCCTGATCGTGTGTGATAATAGTGGTCAATTGGGCTGGGCTTATTGGAGGTCAATGAGTGGTCAGCATCATGTGATTCTGAAATTTTTCCATTAATTGAGGGAGTGATAGGGTTATTAGCCAAAATGTTGGGGGAAAATTCCTGAATTTCTGGGAAAGTTTCTTCAGTTTTATTAAGCATTCGCCTATTTCTGCGGTAAATGCCACCTGCATGAGTTATTACAGAGTAGGATCGGTCATTGTGAATTTTTATCACTTTTGCTGGTTCCCATGTTTTTTTTTGACCTTGATGCGGACATACTCATTAAGTGTAAGAAGGGGTAGTTGCTTTGATGTTTTATCATAGCAACTTTTTGTTTCTGCTTTATTTTCTGCATCTTTTCGCGTACCTGTTTACAATTTACTGTTTTGGGTTGTAACTGAGAATTTGTGGTAGGTAGAATAGATTTAGTTCTTCTACCCATTAGTAATTGATTTGGGGAGAAGCCACATTCAAGAGGGGTGTTTCTGTACTCAAGTATCGCGAGATAAGGATCTCGGTTACTCTCCTGAGCTTTCCTGAATATTCGTTTAATAATCGACACTGTTTTTTCGGCCAATCCATTACTGTTTGGGTGGAGTGGGCTGGATGTTATGTGGGAAAAACCCCCTATCTTTTGCAAAAAATCTGAAAATATTTCAGAAGAGAATTGTGGCCCATTATCAGTGACAAGTTTGTCACAAATGCCATACCTTGCTAAGTGAACTTTTAGCTTTCTAATTATAGTAATGCTTTGTGTGTTAGGTAGAGTGCATCTACCTCAAAGTATCTTACTATAGTAGTCGACAGTCAGCAAGTAGTCCTTACTGTCAAAGGAGAAGAGATCAGCGGCAATGTTTTGCCCAAGGGTCGGTCCGGCACGTCGTGGGGAGTTAATGGTTCTTTTGCGTTTGGAAATACCTGTACTTTTGACATAAAGCACATTTTAAAACATGATTTGTGATTTCTTTTGTCATACCAGGCCAAAACATTACGTCTTTAGCCCTTTGTAAACATTTTTCTACACCCATGTGACCTTGGTGCACTGATTTCAATCACCTGTTTTCTTGCAGAGACAGGTATGACGATTCTCTGCCCTCTGAATATAAGGTCATTTACAGACGACAATTCGTCCCTGTGGTTCCAGAACTCAATTATTTCTTGTTTACAGTCTGCACGTGAAACTGGCCATCCGTCAATAATAGTTTTCTTCAGAATCTGCATGCTCGTGTCATTTTGAGTTTCATGCCTGATTGATTCCAGTCTGTTATCGGTTATGTGTAACCCTTTCAAACAACTGTATGTACATGTAAGTCGAGACCCTCTAATTGTAATGTCTCTGGAAGCGGTTGTCTAGATAGTAAGTCACTGATTGGTACTTGTTTTCCAGGAACGTGGCGTACGTCAAGGTCATATTTTGATAACTGTAACCGCATTCTTTGAAGTCTCGGTGGACATGCAGACAAACTTTTCAACATGATTGAGCTAATAGGTTTGTTGTCGCAGTGTACAATTACATGTCGTCTACCGTATACATACTGATGGAAGCGCGTGCAACCAAACAGTATTGCTAACATCTCTCTTTCTATGTTAGCATAATTAGATTCAGTCTCTGTCAATGTCCTAGAAGCGAAGGCAACTGGGCGGCCATTTTGGATGATGGCTGAGCCGACCCCACGCATCGAAGAGTCAGATTCAAGAGTTACACTCTGTTTCGGGTCAAAGTATGCAAGAACAGGGTACTTGTGATTATGTTTTTCAATTTTCGTAAATGCCTTCTGTCTGGGAAAAATCCCAAACAAATTCTACATCTTTCTTTAGTAGGGATCTCATGGGGCTTGTGACCTCTGCTAGGTTTGGAGAGAATTTTTGCAGATAATTTGCCATACCAAGAACATTTTCAAGTTGCTGTCTATTTTCTGGTATTTTGAGGTTCATAATTGCCTCTATTTTACTAGGATCTGGCTTTAACCCTGTTGATGTTATAAGGTGACCAAAGAATGGGACTTCATTTACCCCGATTATACATTTGTCCGGATTGAACTTTACTCTCTTGGAATGTGCTCTTTCAAGGGCGTTACGCAAGTTTGCGTCATGTTCTTCACGTGTCTTCCCATATATCAAAATGTCATCTACTATGGCTGTTAGACCCTGCAATCCTTCAAAAATTTCATCTACTTTCTGCATGAATATGTCACTCGATGCAGATATGCCATATGGGAGTCTTAACCAACGGTATCTGCCGAATACCGTGCTGAAGGTTGTTAATAATGAAGACTGTTCATCAAGTTTGATGCTCCAGTATGCGTGTGTAATGTCAAGAATGCTGAAGTATTTTGCATCAGTCAGTCTTGATGTAACGTCGTCAATAGTACGCATTGGGTAGTGAGGTCGCCTTATAGCCTCATTTAAAGCTTTTGGATCAAGGCAAACTCTGAGTTTACCTGTCTTTGGTTTTTCTACAATGACTAGGGAGTTTACCCAGTCCGTGGGTTCAGTGACCTTAGTTATTATTCCATCATTCTCCATGCGCTGGAGTTCTTCATGAAGCCTGTCCCTTAAAGCTTCCGGCACTCGCCTAGGTGCGTTTATTACAGGAACAGCATCACTCTTAATGTGAAGTTTACATTCACCTGGGATAACCCCTACACCTTGGAATAAGTTCCCATACTCTGACATGACCCTTTGTTTATCTAATTCTGTATTTGACCTGTCTATTGAATATGTGAGCTTTATCAGGCCTAAGTTTACAGACGATTGTAAACTTAGCAGCGGGACTGTCGGACTATCAACAACATAACATAATGACTCGCTAGTCTTGTTGTTGTAGCGCAATTGCAGATTTATTATTCCGCATACAGGTAACATGTTGCCTGTGTACGATGTTAATCTATTTTCTGCGATTTCAAGAGGTCGTTTTATCTTTAATTTCTCATAATGGCTCAATGGTAGAATATCTACCGCGCTCCCAGTATCTATCTTTAAATTTAAACAGGAATATGGGAAGGACCGACATTAATTGGAACAAAGGCACGATCAGGAGTAGAAGATTGAAAATTTTACCATATCAACGTAATAATCCTGATTTTCCGATTGAACGTTGTCACTATAATTGTATTCAGAATACTTCACATTGTCAACGTTTTTATTTCTAGATCTGCAAACGCTTGCAAAATGATTTTGCATTCCACATGCGTAACACGTTGAATGTTCAGCTGGACATTTTGACCCTGGTCTATGAGTGTTCTGTCCACATCGTTGACATTTCAGTGGTTTTCTTCCATCTTGTTTTTGAATGTTATGATAATTTCTGTGTTGTTGTTGTTGTTGTTGTTTAGGTTGCTGAAATGGTTGGTTCTTGTATCCTTTATGTTTTGATTTGTGCTGCTTAACCAGGTGTACATCATTAGCTGATGCCATTGATTGAAGTTGTTTCTGTGCATATTCGTGTGCTTGTGCGATTTGAATAGCATTTTCGAGTGTTAATCCCTCGCCTTTGTTTATCAACTTCTCTCGTACTTTTCCAGAATTTGTCCCAAAAACAATTCTGTCTCTGATCATTTCGTCCTTGTCTTTAAAGCTGCAATCTGCTGCACTTAGTCTTAGTCTTGTGATGAAGGCATCGATACTGTCAGTGCCTTGCACTTCATTGTTAAACTTGTACCTCGCAAATATCGGGTTCAAGGACGGCTGCACATGTGCCTTGAACTTATCATAATAACTCTGAAGATTTTCAGCATCATCGCCAGTGAAGGGTTCCCATGTAGCGTGAATGTCCCTGCCCTTGTCACCGACCCATATCAACAAATATGATATTTTTTCTTTCTTAGTTTTGTTCTTGAGCGGCCCTGTAAACATCAGTTCCACATGCCTTTGGAATTTAATCCATTGTTCAGGAAGATTTGACGCTTCCCAGTTTATAACTGGCACAGAAAGTCCTGTTAATTCCATATTTTGTTATCTTATAATTCCAACTATAAATTCTGACACCATGTAATATTCTTTGTATATCTTATATACTATTAAAGTTGGTCCATGCGATTCACAAATGTGAATATAATAAGAGAAAAGACACAGGTGTGTTCTAGTCAGTTTTATTATCTGGACTGATGCATTGGCGGGAAATCTCCCAAGATATAACATTCTACAGGCACAACGTGGTCAGTGGAAATTTACAGAAATGAGTATTAAGGTTAAAGGTCATATGAATATAAAATAACTCAATATCATTACTGCTGTGTCATAGTTATGAATAGTATTGATAAATAGCAAATATGCAAAAATAGCACGAATGTTCATTAAGATCCATGCATATACTCTGTTATATAACTCTCTGTTAAAGTCAGCTAGAACAAATAAGTTACTCTCTTTACTAAAAGTGCTTACGAGACTCCGAGACACATTTCACTGGTTATTTGCAAGTTTAACTTGAAATTAAAGAAATGTTTATATGTAATTGCTGGTTTCACTGTCTCCTTGGCCTTTAGAAGTGAGATTGAAGAACGCAAACGATATTTTTAATTATACGGTAATTATTGATTATGAAAAGAATATGACCTAACTATATGCACTTACCGGTGTGTCATCATTTCATTGTAATATTTAATTGACATCTAAGTTTTTTGCCGATGTTGCATCATATAGCTGTAATATCTTATTTGTATTGCGTGTTTAAATAATAATGTTTAGTATTTGTTCGTCAAGTTTAACAATTGATGTTTCTAGCCAGATGCCTTGTTTATATATAATATCACAGTGAAACTTTATATTATCCATATGACCTAAATAAATCTCTCACGAAAGCCATATAATAACAAGAAAATCAAAAATATCATTTTTTTTGTGTTTTGGTTTATAAGTCAGTTCTGTCATAGTCAGGAACTCCAGTGAGCTTTTTATATGATGGGTGGGACTGGCAATATTTTTCGGAAATTTGTATACTTCTTGGTATAAGTTTGAGCTCAATTTTTCAGACCATTCAACGTTTTTTTTCGAGTTTTTCCAGAGTAAATATTTATGATCAAAAAATGAAAAGCGTTGCTCTAATGATTTTCTATCTAATTATGAGTATATTACTTTAGGATTTTTGTTGAGATTTTGATGGCTTCACTATATATGTGTAAAACTTCAAGTTTTAGGGTTTATGCTTTTTTAGCTCAGTGGAGCTCCTTTTAGATGTGAATGTATATGTATAAAAACAAGGGTAGCTTATTTTGTGAGTCGTAATTGCACATATATGATATTCAATGCATGCACTTTATGTATTGCATGCACTTTATGTATTTTTCAAATAAACAACGTATGCTGCGCATTTCCCAGAAAAAGCAAAACACAAGTACACTCATGTTGATGCACTTGAAGGTAAACAACGTATGTTGCGCTCTTCCCAGAAAAAGCAAAACACAAGTAACATACTCCGGTCGATGTATTTGAAGTTAAACAACATATGCTGCAAAATGACAAGAAACTTATTCAGAATCGATGAAAAATGAATTCTGCATGATCCCACGCTGTTTAGATATGATGATGAAAAAACTAATGTAATAGAAGTACATGATGACCCAGCAACAAGAACCAGCGTCGCCGGATAGAAAAATTATTGTATTATCATAAATATAAGAAAATATCAGTTTGGTTAATGGTAAGAGGAACAATATGTTGAGTGACTGTTAATTTACATTAAAACATCATATCTGAAGCAAAACTTTCTTAGCAATATTGTCAAGAAACTGCTATCATTATTGAAAAGCAAGTATTGTTTGGCAATATTGACTTGAGACTTATTACTTTTCGGAGGTGTTTCGTTAGTTTCCGTAAATTATTATGATTAATGTTTAAGATTTTATTGATAGTATAGATCTCGATATTAAATCAATTAACACTGCCCGATGGCCTAGTGGTAAGCATGACGAACTTGTGACCTAGAAGGCGCAAGTTTAAGTCTTGGACAATTCCTTTTTGTAGTTTTCATGAATATATTTTTTATTATTTCTTTTAACAATATCAAACATAAGTTGATTAATCATGTGTTTCATTCTATCATTTTTTAATTTCATTATTTTGATTAATTTTGTATGCTTGTAATTCTACTTGTAATTCTACCTTATACATATACCGTTGTACCATACATCGAAATCCGTATGGTTTACTTCAGAATCCTATAATTACCGACAAATAATTACCGGTCATCGAATATTTGCAAAGTGACTATTAAATATAAATGTTTTAATCATTGCATAAAACAATGCAATTATTCCGTAAAGTGCAAAGTGGATGCATAAAAAATATCTTTTATGCATTATCGAAAAAAAAAATATGATTTAGTTGAAATCAATATTCCCGTCGTTACATACGATATAGTTAACGTTAAATTGCCTTTCATTGCGATAAAATATCAACACAAAGATATTTTATTAATTTTCTCTATGAATCTAATACGATTTCTGATCCAAGGACTGTCACCCTACCGTCATACCGTTCTGGAAACCTGCGCGACGGAAATCGACGGACGACAATTACCACTATTTTTTCAATAAACGTGCCTCTTGAGCATAAATTTATTCCTAAACTAAACTTTTGGACGTTCTTGTCAGAAGTTTGACAGAAAGGGCCAAGTTTAATCCTTTACCAAGAAAAATTTAAAAGGTTTTAAAAATTTATTTTCAATGTGTAAAATATAAGTATTCAAACATGTCAAATGATATAAAATATGAAACTGATTAATGAAAAACAACTTTGAAATTATTTATACAAACTTACTATGATTTGCATATTATCAGCCGCCATATCATTCACTAGTTACCTGTATGTCTTTTCACCAATCTGTTACTGTAAATAGATTTTATAACAATAACATATACCATGTAGTCACGTGCGTGATTCTTACAAAAAACAAAGAGAAATTGTTTATAATTAAATAAATTAATAAAATAGAATAGGTTTCATAAGATATAAACAACCAAATACATGTAATTTAAAGTTGTCATTTCAAATATCATTCATGATATATTTATCATAAAAAAGCAACGCTTGACACTTAGAACAAAAGTAAAGTATCGCTAATTTCAATGACTTATCCATCGGGATTATAAATACTTTTTTAAAGAATTGTAAGATTGATTTTTAAAATGTCAATATTTGTATATTTCATGTCATTGAGCAACGTAATTATATGTATGGCTGTGAAGTACGCAGGGTAACGGGCTAGCAGACTAGCGGAATAACATTGTGAACTGAGCGGGGTAGCAGTCTAGCGGGTTAACAGTGTGAACTGGGCGGGCAAGCAGTCTAGCGGGTGACCAGTGTGAACTGGGCGGGCTAGCAGTCTAGCGGTTTAAAAGTGTGACCTGTGCGGGCTAGCAGTCTAGCAGTGTGGACTGGGCGGGCTTGCGGTCCAGCGGGCTAAACTTAAATGATTCAACATGAAAACGTTATGATACATATCCTAGCAGTGTGAAGTGGGCGGTCTAACAGTGTAGCGTAAAGCAGTGTGAACTGAGCGGGCTTGCGGGCCAGATGGCTAAACGTTATTACTTAACTGAATGAGCATGAAAACGTTATGATACATTTCCTAGCTGTGCTAACAGTGTAGCGGACCTGCAGTGTGAACTGGGCGGACTGCCGGGCCAGCGGGCTAAACTTTAATACTTAATTGAATCCACATTAAAACCTCATGATACATTAATTTTTCTAGCAGTGTGAAGTGGGCGGGCTTACAGTGTAGAGGGCTAGCAGTGTAAAATGGGCGGGCTGGCGGGCCAGTGGGAGCTAAACTCTAAAACTTAACTGATTGAACATGAAAACGTTATGATATATTACCTGACAGTGTGAAGTGGGCGGGCTAACAGTGTAGCGGGCTAGCAGTGTGAACTGGGCGGGCTGGCGGGACCGCGGACTAAACTCTAAAATTTAACTTATTGAACATGAAAACGTTATGATACATTACCTGGCAGTGTGAAGTTGGCGGGCTAACAGTGTAGCGGGCCTGCAGTGTGAACTAGGCGGGCTGGCGGACCAGCGGGATAAACTTTAATACTTAATTGAATCCACATTTAAACCTCATGATACATTTCCTAGCAGTGTGAAATGGGCGGGCTAACAGTGTAGCGGTAGGCAGTGTGAACTTGGCGGGCCAGCGGACTTAACTTTTATACTAAATTGAATCAACATTAAAAACTCATGATACATTTCCTAGCAGTGTGAAGTGGGCGGGATGACAGTGTAGCGGGCTAGCAGTGTGAACTGGGCGGGCTGGCGGGCAAGCGAGCTAAACTCTAAAACTTAACTGATTCAACGTGAAAACGTTAAGATACATATCATAGCAGTGTAAAGTGGGCGGGGTAACAGTGTAGAGGCAATGCTGATTTTAAAACATTGGCAAATCTCAAGGATCGTGTATACCACATGAAACAAGCATTGTTAGCCCGCCGAGTTCACACTGCTAGCAAATGCATCATAACGTTTTTAAATTAGTGTTAAAATAATAAAGTATGGAATTTAGACGACTAGACTGCTAGCACGCTGAATTTGTACCGCTAGCCCGCTACACTGTAAGCTCGCCGAGCTTACACTGCTTGGAAATGTATCATAAGGTTTTAATGTTTATTCAATTAAGTATTAACGTTTAGCCCGCTGGTCCGCCAGCCCGTCAAGTTCACACTGCTGTTAGTCCACCCACTTCGCACTCCTAGGAAATGTTTCATAACGTTTCATGTTCATTCAATTAAGTATTAAAATTTATCTCGCTGGCCCGCTCGCCAGCAAGCCCATTTCATACTGTTATTCCGCTACACTGTTAGCCCGCCCACTTCACACCGCTAGGAAATGTATCATAAAGTTTTCATGTTCAATCAGTTAAGTTTTAGAGTCTAGCTCGCTGGCTCGCCAGGCCGCTCAGTTCACACTGCTATCCCGCTACACTGTTAACCCGCCCACTTCACACTGCTGGGAAATGTATCATGAGGTTTTAATGTGGATTCAATTAAGTATTAAAGTATAGCCCGCTGGCCCGCCAGCCCGCCCAGATCACACTGCTTAACCGCTACACTGTTAGCCCAACCACTTCACACTGCTAGGAAATGTTTCATAATATTTTCATGTTGATTCAATAAAGTATTAAAGTTTAACCGGCTGGTCCGCCAGCCCGCCCAGTTCACACTGCTAGCCCGCTACACTGTTAGCCCGCCCACGTCACACTGCCAGGTAATGTATCATAACCTTTTCATGTTGAATCAGTTAAGTTTTAGATTTTATCCCGCTGGCACGCCAGCCCGCCTAGTTCACACTGCTAGCCCTCTACACTGTTAGCCCGCCCACTTCACACCGATAGGAAATGTATCATAACGTTTTCATGTTCATTCAATTAAGTATTAAAGTATAGCCTGCTGGCCCGCCAGCTCGCTCAGTTCACACTGCTAGCCCGTTACACTGTTAGCCCGCCCACTTCACACTGCCAGGTAATGTATCATAACGTTTTCATGTTGAATCAGTTAAGTTTAAGAGTTGAGCCCGCTGGCCCGCCAGCCCGCCCAGTTCACACTGCTAGCCCGCTACACTGTTAGCCCGCCCACTTCACACTGCTAAGAAATGTATCATGAGGTTTAAATGTAGATTCAATTAAGAATTAAAGTTTAGCCCGCTAGCCCGCCAGCCCGCCCAGTTCACACTGCTAGCCTACTCCACTGTCAGCCCGCCCACTTCACACTGCTAGGAAATGTACCATAACGTTTTCATGTTGATTCAATTAAGTATTAATTTAAAAGTTTAACCCGCTGGCCCGCCAGCCCGCTCAGTTCACACTGCTAGCCCGCTACACTGTTAGCCCGCCCACTTCACACTGACAGGTAATGTATCATAACATTTTCATGTTCAATCAGCTAAGTTTTAAAGTTAAGCCCACTTGCCCGCCATCCCGCCAAGTTCAAACTGCTAGCCCGCTACACTGTTAGCCCGCTACTTCACACTGCTAGGTAATGCATCATGAGGTTTTAATGTGGATTCAATTAAGTATTAACGTTTATCCCGCTGGCCCGCCAGCCCGCCCAGTTCACAATGCAGGCCCGCTACACTGTTAGCCCGCCCACTTTACACCGCTAGGAAATGTATCATAACGTTTTCATGTTCAATCAGTTTAGTTTTAGAGTTTAGCCAGCTGGCCCGCCAGCCCGCCATGTTCAAACTGCTAGCTCGCTACACTGTCAGCCCGCCAACTTCACACTGCTAGGAAATGTATCATGAGGTTTTAATTTGGATTCCATTAAGTATTAAAGTTTAGCCCGCTGACCCGCCAGCCCGCCTATTTCACATTGCTGACCCGCTACACTGTAAGGCCGCCCACTTCACACTGCTAGGAAATGTATCATAACGTTTTCATGTTGAATCAGTTAAGTTTTGCAGTTAAATCCGCTGGCCCGCCATCCCGCCCAGTTCACACTGCTAGTCCGCTACACTGTCAGCCTGCCCATGTCACACTGCTAGGAAATGTATCATGAGGTTTTAATGTTGATTCAATTCAGTATTAAAGTTAAATCCGCTGGCTCGCCATCCCGCTCAGTTCACACTGCTAACCCGCTACACTGTTAGCCCGCCAACTTCACTCTGCTAGGAAATGTATCATGAGGTTTTGATATTGATTCCATTAAGTGTTAAAGTTTATTCCGCTGGCCCGCCAGCCCGCGCCCAGTTCACACTGCTAGCCCGCTTCAGTGTTAGCCCGCCCACTTCACACTGTCAGGTAATATATTATAACGTTTTCATGTTGAATCAGTTAAGTTTTAGAGTTTAGCTCCCGCCAGCCCGCCCAGTTCACACTGCTTTCCCGCTACACTATTAGCTCTCCCACTTAACACTGCTAGGAAATGTATCATGAGGTTTTAATGTGGATTCAATTTAGTATTAAAGTTTAGCCCGCTGGCCCGCTAGCCCGCCCAGTTCATAGTGCTAGCCCGCTACACTGTTAGCCCGCCCACTTCACACTGCCAGGTAATGTATCATAACGTTTTCATGTTGAGACAGTTAAGTTTTAGAGTTTAGCCCGCTGTCCCGCCAGCCCGCCCTGTTCACACTGCTATACCGCTACACTGTCAGCCCGCCCACTTCACACAGCTAGGAAATGTATTATGAGGTTTTAATGTGGATTCAATTAAGTTTAAGAGTTTAGCCCGCTGACCCGCCAGCCCGCCCAGTTCACACTGCTAGACCGCTAGACTGCTAGCCCGCCCAGTTCACACTGTTAGCCCGCTAGACTGCTAGCCCACCCAGTTCACACTGTTATCCCGCTAGATTGCTACACACTGTTATCCCGCTAAACTGCTAGCCCGTTACCCCGCGTACTTCAGGGACATAAAGATGTCTCTATACTCAGATTGGTTATGCCATACACGGAACTGTATCTGTGACTTTCGGAGGCAGCATGGTACATTGTATATGAAATATTGTATGCTAGTTAGAGTAATTAGAAATACTTAATCTTTTTTATTTTTAAAACGACATTTGGCGGGAATCAACATTTTATGAAGCCAGTTTTGTTAATAACATTTTGCAAATCGTAGCATAAATTGATTAGAAGAAGTATATATTTAATATATGAATGTTTCTCGTGGGACTAGTTCCGAAATGGCCGCTTCGTGAGCCGCGAGGTAGTTAAAATGAATGGTTACCGATTTCTATCCGCCTGGCGCCTGGCATAGTGGTAGGTTTTGCTACTGCTACTGCTACTGCCAATTCCACGTTTTATAATTTTGCTACTGCTATTGTTGAGCTACTGCTACTGCCAATTTCGCGTTTTATAATTTTGCTACTGCTGTGCTACTGCTACTGCCATTTTCACGTTTTATAATTTTGCTACTGATACTGCTGGGCTACTGCTACTGTCAATTTCACGTTTTATAATTTTGCACTGCTGTGCTACTGCTACTGCCAATTTCACGTTTTATAATTTTGCCACTACTGATCTACTGCTACTGCCAATTCACGTTTTATTAT
Source organism: Ruditapes philippinarum (assembly GCF_026571515.1). Lineage (NCBI taxonomy): Eukaryota > Metazoa > Mollusca > Bivalvia > Venerida > Veneridae > Ruditapes > Ruditapes philippinarum. The sequence continues at coordinate 16,730 of NW_026858075.1, forward strand.
ATTGCTACTGCTACTGCTGAGCTACTGCTACTGCCGCCAATTTCACGTTTTATAATTTTGCTACTGCTACTGCCAATTTCAAGTTTTATAATTTTGCTACTGCTACTGCTGAGCTACTGCTACTGCCAATTTCACGTTTTATGAGTTTTCCACTGCTGATCTACTGCTACTGCCAATTTCATGTTTTATAATTTTGCTACTGCTACGCTAATGCTTCTGCCATTTTTACGTTTTATAATTTTGCTACTGCTACTGCCAATTTCACGTTTTATAATTTTGCTACTGCTACTGCTGAGCTACTGCTACTGCCAATTTGACGTTTTACAATTTTGCTACTGCTACTGCTGTGCTACTGCCAATTTCACGTTTTATAATTTTGCTACTGCTACTGCTGAGCTACTGCTACTGCCAATTTCACGTTTTTATAATTTTGCTACTGCTACTGCTGATATACTGCTACTGCCAATTTCACGTTTTATAATTTTGCTACTGCTACTGCTGAGCTACTGCCAATTTTACATTTTATAATTTTGCTACTGCTACTGCTGAGCTACTGCTACTGCCAATTTCACGTTTTTAAAATGTTGCTACTGCTACTGCCAATTTCACGTTTTAAAAATTTTGCTACTGCTACTGCCAATTTAATTGAGAATCCCAACTTTAATTTAGTTGACACTGCTTAAATCGCTATATATAATTTCTAAAACGTAATTTGAAACGCTTAAGAGCCTTTATTTACAATGCTACTGCACCAGGATGTGGTCAGGGACGTAGCTTGGTTTAGATTAATGTGTAGGCTGAATGGGGAGGTTTTTGGCTCTGGAGAAAATTGAAGGCCGCGGCCTACACGGCCTTCAAGAAGCTACGTCAGTGCTCAGATCAATATGTTGAATGCTATCTAGACAAATAATTGATCTATTAAAAAAATGAAGGGGAGGGGTTTAAGTTATAACGCCACTATCGTTATTATTGGATCTAAATTGATAAAGGTGTATACAAGATAACAGCATAAATACACGATTACAATCATTTTCGTCCTTTTATTTTGCTACTTCATTTGGAGATAGGAAATAAAATACAAGCTGACGACATGAAGGAATTTTTGGGATTCTTGTTGGTAAGATTAAGTTTATTTCATCCTTTCAAACATAGTTAATTTGTTATCTTAACATTTTACGACAATTTGTATAAATATGATAAGGTTTAAAGGCACATTATGCCTCAGAAATCCATATCTTTTTAACTATCTAGAAATGTCAAACGTGTGTTTAATAATGTTTAAATTATAGATTAAAAGTATAATATTATTAGATGTTTTAAATCTGTAAAAGTAGCTCTGAACATAAAGTAATGTGTCGTAAAGGAACGTTAGCAAAATGTAAACAAAGTATTATTTTGACATCAATACAAAATACTAATTCAGTAAAATACACAAATTACCAACAGAGCTAAAGATGCAAAGAAAGCTTGTGAATGTAGCAAATGAGTATACTCGTAGTTTTGGAAATTGTAACAAGATACAAAACATAAACAGTTTTTGAAATATAAAAATGATAGCATTTCTGAGGCAAAATGAGCCTTTAATCAGTAGAAAATTATATTTATTTTTTTCACAAATAACTGGAATTAAGTATTCACTTGACTTTTGCATTGCAATGAATATGTCCGTACGTATAATAATGTATCTGCTCTCTCAAAAAATTGACTTTGCGTGCTAGTGCTTGAAAAATTGTCGTCTGCTGAACGTCTGTTAAATATTTGAATGAATTTTATTATGACAAAAAATACAATTGCTCTCATATAGCTTAGTTTCTGGCATGGTGTTGATATATCAAGCGTCTGATTTCGTGTTGCTGATATATCAAGCGTCTAATCTCGGTTGCTGATATATCAAGCGTCTGATCTCGGTCGCTGATATATCAAGCGTCTGATCTCGTTTTGCTGATATATCAAGTGTCTGATCTCGGTTGCTGATATATCAAGCGTCTGATCTCGGTCGCTGATATATCAAGCGTCTGATCTCGTTTTGCTGATATATCAAGCGTCTGATCTCGGGTTGCTGATATATAAAGCGTATGATCTCGGGTTGCTGATATATCAAGCGTGTGATCTCGTGTTAAGTTTTTTTTTTCATTTTCCTTTTTTACCCAACAGTTAAGACAAAAGCTCGTACATTAACAATGCTAAACATTATTTAAATACTGTAATGAAATGAAAAAAAATCATATTTTGATAGGAAAGAAAATGTAAGCAAACAAGTTTTGTCTTCTGCAGATTCAATCAGCTGTTTAGTTGTTTTCCGATTTTAATGGATACCTTTTTTCTGTGCGGTTTCGTGCTGGATTTTAAATTATTTGAAACAGTGTTCTTTTTTCCTATTTACATAAGTAAGGGTGATTACGTCTAAAATATCTAATGCTTATTAATAATATCATTTGCTTATAGTATATGTATTCTGTTTTAACTTGAATAATGTGTTGCAATGTTGTAATAAAATTATTTTAATCCAACTGTGATAATATTTAATTAAAGTATATATGTACAGTTGATAAAGGCTCTCTGTCATTCCGCCAACACAGGGGGGCCACAATGGAAATAAATGTCTTCATTTTGTATGGAACGCCGTGACTGTCTTGTGCTATCAATGTTTTTGCTATCTTGTGAAATGATGATATTATTTTGTCATTTAAGCATATTCACATGTGCAATTTGTATCATATTTTGTCAAAAGACAATGCTGACTTGTTCAAACAGCATGTTAACTTGTCAAATAATCATTATGACATATACAGACAACATCTTAACTTGTCAAAGTATCATGATGACTTGTGCAAACGACATGTTAACTTGTCAAATTATCATGATGACTTGTGCAGACAACATGTTAACTTGTCAAAATTTCATGATGACATGTGCAAACAGCATGTTAACTTGTCGAATTATCGTGATGACATGCTCATAATACTTTGACAAGCTAACATGTGTTTTGCACAAGTCATCACGATACTTTGACAAGTTAACATGTTGTTTGCACATGTCCTCATGAAATTTTGACAATTAGCATGTTGTCTGCACACGTCATCATGATAATTTGACATGTTAACATGGCATTTGCACAAGTCATCACGATACTTTGACAAATTAACATGTTGTTTGCACATGTCATCGTGAAATTTTGACAAGTTAACATCTCGCTTTAACAAGTCACCATGATACTTGGACAAGTTAACATGTCGTTTGCACATGTTATCGCGATAATTTGACAAGTTAACATACTGTTTGCGCATGATATCATGAAATTTTGACAAGTTAGCATGGCATATGCACAAGTCATCATTATACTTTTACAAGTTAACATGTCGTTTGCACAAGTCATCATGATACTTGGACAAGTTAACATGCTGAATGCACATGTCATCACGATAATACGACAAGTTTACATGCTGTTTGCACATGTCATCATGGAATTTTGACATGTTAGCATGGCAGTTATCATGATACTTTGACAAGTAAACAGTACGTTTTGACATGTCAGCATGATACAAGATAACATATGTCATTGCACAAGTCATCACGATTCTTTGACAAGTTCACATGTTGTCTTCACAAGTCATCATGGTAATTTGACATGTTAACATGCTGTTTGCACAAGTCATCATGATACTTTGACAAGTTAACATGCTGTTTGCACATGTCATAACAATAATTCGACATGTTAACGTGTCGTTTGCACAAGTCATCATTATACTTTGACAAGTTAACATGACGTTTGCACAAGTCATCATGACACTTTGACAAGTTAACATGCTGTTTGCACAAGTCATTACGATAATTCGACAAGTTTCCATGTCTTTTGCACAAGTCTTCATTACGTTTTGACAAGTTACCATGTCATTTGCACAAGTCATCATTATACTTTGACAAGTTAACATGTTGTTTGCACAAGTCATCACAATACTTTGACAAGTTAGCATGTTATCTGCACATGTCATCATGATAATTTGTACAAGTCAGCATGTTCCTTTGACAAGACATGACGTAAATTGCACATGTTAACATGCTCAAACGACAAAATAATATCATCGTTTCACAAGATAACAAAACCATTGATTACATAAGACAGTCATGGCGTTCCATACTTTTGTGTTATCCTTGGTGTTGATGTGCATGCCATGGCTTATTTATTCTCATGTATGTTAAATATTTGTACCGTACATGTTATTTAAAATGTCCATGCACATGCGTTCTATACCGAAATAAAATCAATAAATTATTGCAATAATTAATTTCAGATTGTTATATGCTTAGTAACGTTTACCGCTAGCAGTCAATCTAAAAAGGCAAAATGGTTTAGCAGGGCATCAATTGGGAAAAGTTTGTTTTGTTCTGATGATACTGTAAGTTGATTAATTAAATTTAGTTAAATTAAACTTGAAAATATTTGTTTTTGTTCCAAATGAAACTTTTAAAAATTCTTTTTCTTGCAAACTTGTAAGAAGAATAATATCAATTTTGTGAATTTAGTCAATTTCACAAAATTACACAAAGTATGAAATGACTATGCCTGCATTTGTTTATTGTACATGTTTTACAGTAGATCTGTAAGCATTCCGTTTACAAAAAAAATTTGCAAATTTCCATTTTACATAGGGTGAATGACGTTCCTAAATTGAAGAATAATTAAACAGTTATCAACAAAAATCATTTCCGTATTTTTACAGGATTGCAACTTGTACGAGGCCTGCCAACGAATGTTTACTGATTGTAAAGTACCTAAAAAGTGCTCTCCAAGTAAATGTATTTTTTTACTACAAGAAATGAATATAATTATGTTTATATTATATATTTAAGGGAGAAATAAAACATTTTTCTCTCTTTAAGTAATTCATCGGGAAAAAGTTTGTTCTTTTGTATTAATCAACATAAATATAACAACAGTTTTTATAGTGAAGTAACGTTGGATTGTCTTATAGAATTGTGTATTAGTTAATACAAATTTATTTCAGTTCGAGAGTAGGAAGGTATAAACTTATTGAAACACTCTCGAATCCACCATGCAGTACTAAGCAATGAATGTAAAGTTTCTTGCTCAAGTAAACGGTTTGCCCCTGACAGGGTTTGAACCCACGCGGTCAGCAATCCTTAGATTACTAGTCCGACGAGTTAACCACTCGGCCCCGCCATATTGAAGTATAATATCTGATTCAAGACTGCACCAAATGTTTTAATGTCTCTTAAATTGCGGTCATATTAGAACGAATTTGTTCAAATCACTTATTACTTCAGCAAACAATATGGGAAGTACGTGTACAAATAATTCAGACTGCTGGGACCCAGTCTCACCACCATGTGATGGTACCCGATGTGGCTGCCTGAACGGGACTTGCGCATGCGCAGAATGTTACACTGAAGTAGGTCAAAGTTGTGAACCAATACTATCACGTAAGTACATATATATGTTTCATTTCAAAAATTAAATAATAGTAAAAGTTTGAGGTTGAATAATTGATATAATGCTGTATTGAATTACAGAACTGGTATTTTATAAATAAAAAAAAGATTAAATATAACACAATTACCACAAAAAGAACAACATCGTTGTTATCAAACCGAAAATAAAAGTACCAAGCGGTGTCTCGTGCGAATTTACAATTGTGACATTACCAATATGTTTGAATGTCACTATAACAATATTTACCCAAATTTACATAATTCTTTCAGGAGCAAGTCGTACAGGAACCTCTTTTCATACAGGATTTTTGTACTCCGTGTCCCTTAATATAAGATTCCAGTATGTGTTCATTCAAAGTCCGTGTGCAATGGTTAACATAACGGTTCCTTTTTTATCTATATTTGATGAACCGTATGAAATTAGGAATTCTACAGTAATCTCGTTTTCTCCAATCATTCAAGTGAAAAATCATGGAGTCGTAACAAACAAGGCCGTTTATATAAAATCGGATAATCCAATAACTGTCTACTGGCTAAATTTCAAATACGGTACTAATGATGGGGGGCGTGTCTTGTCGGATGAGGATTTGGGACAAGAATACATATTACCAGGGGACCGCACAGGGGGCAAATTACAGCCATCCTCATCCGAGCATTTTCTGTTAGTATCATTGAAAGATGGTACAATTATAAATATACAATACCCAGACAACACACAAGAAACAATTTCATTAAATAGAATGGAAACATTCAGAAAAAGAAGACTTGGAATTTCAGGTACGATTGTCACTTCAAACGAGCCGATTGCAGTTAAGTCTGGTCATGAATGTTTCGTAGCCAGTAATAGCTATTGCGACCTTATGTCAGAGCAAATACCCCCGGTAACTGCTCTTGGAAGTATTCACATTCTTGGATACATGAAGCCATTCCTACCCTTTTACCTGAGAATTGTTATACCTTTCGACCAAACTGATGTCACTATTTATGACGAGAATGGTAACGTGGTTAATGCATATAATGGATTGCCCAGAGGCGACAGTGTTGATACATATTATTCTATAAATATCGCGTTGTCTGTAATCTCAACGAAAAATATACTTGTTGTCCAGTATGGGGATTCTTACACGTCTGCTTTTAACAGAGATTCTTCTTTGATGCAAGTCCTGTCAACTGAACGTTATGTTTCGGCGTACGACTTTCATGTCCCGGATAATTTCATTGTGACCATACTGCATATAATTATTGCATCAACATTGGACCCCTCTGGATTGTTACTGGATGGCATGGTGCTAGACGTTACACAAACTGTATCAGTCACGGTACCTGGTTATGGAACATACACAATACTATATTCCTCTCCTAGTGTTGGACACCATCTCCTAACCCACGCAGACGATAATGTTTTCGCGGCCTATTTGTATGGAAGAAGAGGGAGCTCAGAGTATTCAATGGTGCTCTAAAAAGATGATACTTTGATAACGGAACTGACATGGCCAATGACACGTTTTACATCTTCTATTGCTTTATTACTATTACTTTAACAGCTTTAATGAGGGTTTGTCAAAGGTTTTCTTATCACTGATTTGTCATAGAATTATAAAGTAAAAAGTTATTATAGCGGGTTTATGTTTACAATGAAGGGTATATATTATATGTTGCGTGCGTGTGTGCGTGCGTGTGTTGTTTTTTTGTTTTATTTTGTTAAATATTACTTTCAAATCATTCATTCACTTGTACTACATGTAGTAATGGTTATTTATTATTATATTTTGTGGGAACTATTCAACTCTTTCAACAGTTTGTTTTTAGCATTTTATTTACCTATTTATTTTGGGAAATGAACGCAATAAAGGTAACAATAGTAATATGATTTTTGTTGTTGTTTTCTTACTTTTACTGTAAGCTGACGCAAGAAACACGTGACAATACAGTACATCTCACTTCAAATCATTGCTGAAAATATGCTTTCAAATTGAAAGCATAAGACAAATTTTCTTACCCAATTGATCAGACTTAATATTTTGTAAATATTTGTATATGGGAAAGCAACTGGCTAATAATTGTAAATGTAAACAATGGTGATATGGCTGACTCACGTTGATTACAGGGTTATAACTCGGAAACTGAAAAAACACTAAATGCGTTAGTACTTGAATTCTGACTGTTGACTGAAATTTATGTCATTTAATAAAAGAAATGTTTCGTTCCCAAAACCCCACCTGATGACGTCGATTAATAATAATATATGAGCCGCGTCACGACAAAACCAACGTTATGCGTTTGCGACCAGCATGGATCCAGACCAGCCTGAGCATCCGCGCAGTCTGATCAGGATCCATGCTGTTCGCTAACAAACTCTTTTACAAATAAAGAAACTGATAGCGAACAGCATGGATCCTGATCAGACTGCGCGGATGCGCAAGCTGGTCTGGATCCATGTTGGTCGCAAACGCATTACGCTGATTTTGTCATGACGCGGCTCATATGTCGTATGTTGTGGTTCGGATCGGAATATACGTCCCGAGGAAACCCGCCCATTTGGCGGAAACGAGGCTTGCCATTGTAAACTATTATTCAAATATCTCATTATCAGTACTCTCAACGGAAAATGCTCTTGAGGAATGCTAATCTGGCCAAGCAATCTAGCAGGGCATTACTAAATATAGTGTAAATATGCTCTGCTGAAATGCTAAGCTGACTAAGCAATCTAGCAGGGCATTCCAAGATAAAGTGTAAAATTGCTCTGCTGCAATACTCAGCTGTCTTGGCAAACTAGCAGGACATTACTAAATATAGTGTACAAATGCTCTGCTGGAATGCTAAGCTGGCTAGACAATATAGCAGGGAATCCTAAATATAGTGGAAAAATGCTCTGCTGGAATGCTCACCTGGCTAAGCAATCTAGCAGGGTATTCCTAACTATAGTGTTAAACTGCTCTGATGGAATGCTAAGCTGACTAGGCAATCTAGCAGTGCATTCCTAAAAACAATTATATGTAAAAAACTCTGCAATGTCCCCTGGAAACAATAAGGGGACATTTTTTTATTAAATACTAAAACTCGTTATATTCCGAGTTGATAGGCAAACCCAACGACATTTTTAAAAAAAAAATGTGAAAATGTGGTTTGGATAACAATCTTCCGGTGCATTCTGAAAAAATGTTTAATTTGGGTTGGTGAATGGGCACTGACAGACTGCTTTGATTCCAGGTTTATTTTTCCAACGTTTTATTGACTTTTGATTTTGGGACTTCCAGGGACTTGCAGACTTTCAGGGGAATTTTTTTGCCATAGAAATTTTAAATTTTTTGATTTTTAAGATTTAAAAAGGGGTATTTCATTGTCCTGCGACTTTCTGATGGACACTCGCAGACTTTCACGAATTTTGATGCCAATGCTGATATTAACAATTTAGACTTCTAGGGACCTTTAAGATTCCATTTTGTTGGTCTGCGACTGATTCTGGGACACACGCAGACTTTCAGGAATGGTTGGTGCCAATGGAAATAATCATATTTTTGACTTCTAGGGACCTATAAAGAGTCCATTTCATTGGCCTCCGGCGTTTTGTTGGACACTCGCAGACTTTCTGGAAAGTTTGTAGCCAATATAGATGATGGCAGGGACCCGCCATTTTTCTGGTCTTGGACTGATTCTGGGACACTCGCAGACTTTCTGGAATCTGTGGTGCCAATAGAGATAATGCCATTTTTTACTTCTAGCGACCAACCAGAGTTCATTTCGCTGGTCTGCGACTGATTTTGGGACACTTGCAGACTTTCAGGAATTTTAAATGCCAACAGAGATAATGACATTTCTGACTTCTAGGGAACCGCCAGAGTACATTTCTTTGGTCTGCGACTGATTTTAAAGACTCGCAGACTTTCAGGATGTTTGGTGCCATTGCAGATCATGTCATTTTTTAATTTTAAGGACCCCTTAGTCAGAAGCAAAGCATTTTCACTCTAAAATGTCATTATCTGCATTAGAACCAAAAACTCCTGAAAGTCTGCAAGTGCCCAATAATCAGTCGCAGACCAACAAAATAGACTCTGGATGGTCAAAAGATGTCAAAAATATAATTACCTCTATTGGCACCAAAAATTCCTGAAAGTCCGCGACTGTCCAAAAATAAGTTGCAGACCAAAAAATGGACCCTAGAAGTAAAAAAGTAAAAAATATAATTATCTGCCTTCACATAAAAATTCCTGAAAGTCTGTGAGTGCCTAAGAATCAGTCGCAGACAAAAAAAATGGACTCAGGAAGGTCACAAAAAGTCAAAAATATCATTATCTGCATTGACACTAAAAATTCCTGAAAAGTCCGCGAGTGACACAGAATAAATAGACTCAGGAGGGTCCTTTTGGAAGTAAAAATGTCTAATTATCTCCATTGGCATCCGAAAATTTTTGAACGTCTGCGAGTGTTCTAGAAACACGACGGCAGACAAACGAAATGGGGGACCATGAAATGGTCCTTTAGAATTTCACAAATGGGGGTCATTATCTGCATTAACACCAAAAATTCCTGGGAAAGTCTGCGATTCTCCACGGAATCAGTCGCAGACCAATAAGAAATAGACACTTACACTTGGGAGAGTCCCATAGAAGTAAAAAAATATCTTCAATAATCTGCATTGGCACTAAATATTTCAAAAGTAGTCTACGAGTGCCAAATAATCAGTTTGCGACCAACGAAAATAAACTCCCGAGTTAACTAAAAAGAACCCAAAATAAGCTATCAATCTATTTGTACCAACATTCCTGGAAGTCTCGAGGATGTCAGTCCAAAGGCGCAGACAAAGACCAGTGAAATAGATCTCGCAACAAAAAATAAAAATTTCAGAGGCATAAGGATAACAAGTGGATGTATAAGGAGTAAAAGGAGGAAAATATTTACTCTGTATTTAGGAATGCCCTGCTAGATTGCTCTGCCAGTTCGGCATTGCAGCAGAAAAAAAAATACTTTATTTAAGAATTAACCCTGCTAGTTTGCACTTGACAGCTCAGCCATTCCGCAGCAGAACATTTTTACAATAATTTTTAAAATGCTCTGCTGGATTGACTTGACCCAAGCTGGGAATTTTTTTAACACTTTAATATTTAGGAAAGCCCTGCTGGATTGCCCTTAGGGGCAACCTGAGCAACCCCCGTAGAGGGATTTTAACCCCCTATATTTTGGGAAAGCCCCCAAATAAAATTTGGGTTAGCCAAACCAACTTTTCCCGGAAAAATTTATTTTTTCCCTTAAATATGGAAAAGCTCTGCTAAATTTCTTTGGGCCCGCCCGGGATACCAACCCGAGCATTTCCCACAAATTTATTTAAGAATGACCCCGGGTTGGGGTTGGGTAAAACCAGCCCAAGGGATACAACAGAGGGGATTTTTAACAAATTTTAAATTTTTTAAAAGCCCCAGCTTTGATTTGGCTAAACCAGGCCTTTAGCCCAACCCCCGCAGAGGCCTTTCCCACACTTTTTTTTAGGGAAGCCCTCTTTTTATTTTAAAAAATCCAAAATGAGCATACCAGCAAATTCAGCAGAGGCATTTTACCACTTTATTTTGAAAATGCCCGCATAGATTGCTTAAGGGCAGCTGAGCATAACAGCAGAAGCCAATTTTTAAAACTATATTTTGAATGGCCCCGCTAGAAATTGGGCTTAGGCCAGCCCTGTAACATAAAAACAGAGCAGAACACATTTTTGACACTTATATTTTGGAAAATGCCCGCTAGATTGAATTCAGCCAGCTGAGGCATAACCAGCAGAAGCACATTTTACAAACTATATATAGGAAATGCGCTGCTTAGGATTTGCCTACCAGCCTGAGCATTACTTGCAGATCATTTTTACAATATAAAATTTAGGAATGCCCTGCTTTGATTGGGGCTTTAGCCAGCTGAGCATAACAAGCAAGAGGATTTTTACAATAATATTTTGGGGGAAAGCCAAGCCTAGTTGCTTATCCAGCTGAGCATAAACAGGCAGAGGATTTTTAACAAAACATTTCCTATATTTCGGGAAGCAGCCAAATATATTAGGATGCCTGGGCGCTAGATTTGGGGCCCAGGCCCCGCGTGGGATTAAACCAACAATCAAATTTTTTTCCCAAAAATTTTTAGGAAACCTGGGGTTTTTATTGCTTTTGGCCCGCTGACCCTTTTAAACAACGGAGCATTTTACCCCTATATTTTTGGGAAAGCCCCCGGGGTAGGGTTTCCCTTTGCCCGGGTAAACATAACAGCAAAACCCTTTTTCACCCTTAATTTTGGAAAACTGCCCCTAGATTGCTAAGGCCCGTTTAGCATAAAAGCAGACATTTTTTTCCCCCTTTTATTTGGGAAAGCCCTTGATTGCCTTTGCCAGCTGAGCAACCAGGAGGGGTCATTTTTCCCCCTTAAATTTTTTAATGCCCCGCTTGATTCTTAAACCAAACTGAGCATTTCCCCAGAGAAAATTTTTTACCATTTTTGGAAAGGGCCCCCCCCCTAGATTTCCCCAGGGCCCCTGAGGCAAATTTCAGCAAGGGGGATTTTTTAAACCCCCCTAATTTTTAAAGGGCCCGCTTTTGATTCCTTTTCCCGCTAAACCCCTACCGCAAAGGGGTTTTTTACCCTTTTTTAGGGAAAGCCCCCAGAAATTTTTCCCTTTCCAACCTGAGCAATTTCCAGCAGACCAAATTTTTTCATTTAATTTTAAAAAAGCCCGGTAAAATTGGCTTACCCCCCCTGGGCATTAACAGAAGCATTTTTTTCCCTAAAATTTTAAAGGAAAGTGATTTTCTTATTTACTGAACCTAACGGATTTTTAAATTATTAGGAATTTTGATTTTTCAGATTGAACAAAGAGAAAACACACCAAATTTTAATTTCCGCTTTGGAAATTTTAAGCGGGGAATGCAAAACAGGAGTTTTTATTTTTTTTTATGATTTCCCTTTCATCGTTGCGATAGAAACAAAACAGACTTTTGGAAAATCACATAGACACTTATAAACAATAAATGTATAAAACAGATCGCCTTGCAAAGTTTTATAGTTAATTTTTGCGGTTAATCAAAGTGTTTTTCTAGATATATTGTTAAACTAAAAACATATATACATACACACACACGCACGCACACACATACATACACTCATACACACATACACTCATATACACATATACATACATACACTCATACACACATATACTCATACACACATACATACATACACTCATACACACATATACACATACACTCATACACACATACATACATACACTCATACACAACACGCATACATACATACATACACTCATACACACATACATACAGTCATACACACATACACTCATACACACACACATACATACACTCATACACAATAATATACATACATACACTCATACACGCATACATACATACACTCATACACGCATACATACATACAGTCATACACACATACACATATACATACATACAGCTATTCATCTAGCTTATGGAATGTTGGTAGTCCAACCCTTGTGCCCCCGCTTGTGACTGCAATGCACAAAGTGGCACCTGAGGGCTTCCTCTTTCAGTTACGCCGGAAAAGTCACCGTGTCGTTGTCACTTACGCCGGAAAAGTCGACGTGTCGTTGCCACTTAAATCCCAACCAAGAAGTATAAGGGTATACAAATGTTTTACTGTCTTTGAACATTTTATCTATATTCTAATGTCTATTTGACCATATATAAGACATATGTGTGTTTTTGGGGCTTTCTTAAATAACCATTCAAGAATAGAAATTAAGAAAACTGTCAGTAAACAATTTCCGTAATATTCCACTATAACACGAACATATATATCCATATACATCATAATGCACAATAATGGTTTAATAGTTTTTGTAATCATCATGATTCAAACAAGCTGCTTCAAATGTTTACCATGTTTTGTCGCATAAAAAAGAGTGATAACTTGACAGTTTTAATGTTTTTCCCTTATCTATGTTTGATAAAACCAATAACAGATGTTCAAACTTTCTGCGCAATAGCAATACATAAATTTTTGCAGGTATGACTAAGCTTGGTGATACCACAGGACTCTGTTAAACGAGATTGAAATAAAAATATAATTTAGCTTTATATTTAAGCTTATTTGACACTTTATGTTTCATAATCATGCATAAATTTACATAGGCCGCCTTTTTCAGGTATCGATACAGTTTTAGAATCTGTCCGCACTGAGAATCCTTATTTTTTATGTCAGTCAAGCACTTTTTGGTTTTCACCAATATTCTAAAATCTTATTGTATGTGAGAAGTTAGCAGTGAACAGTGAGCTAAGCAAAAAGGCATTTTAATTTATATAGGGAAGTCAATGATCTGCTGTAATGCTCAGCTGTTTTGGGCATCTAGCAGGGCATTCCTAAATATAGTGTAAAAATGCTCTGCTGCAATACTCAGCTGTCTTGGCAATCTAGCATAGCATTCCTAGCTTTATTTAAAAAATGCTCTGCTTTGGAACGCTCAGCTGGCTAGGCAATCTAGCAGTGCATTACTAAATATAGTGTTAAAATGCTCTGCTGGAATGCTCAGCTGGCTAGGCAATCTAGCAGGGCATTCCTAAATATAGTGTTAAAATGCTCTGCTGGAATGCTAAGCTGGCTAGGCAATCTAGCAAGGCATTACTAAATAAAGTGTAAAAGTGCTCTGCTGGCTAGGCAATCTAGCAGGACATTACTAAATATAGTGTACAAATGCGATTCTGAAATGCTAAGCTGGCTATGCAATCTAGCAGGGCATTACTAAATATAGTGTTAAAAGGCTCTGCTGGAATGCTAAGCTGGCTAGGCAATCTAGCAGGGCATTACTAAATATAGTGTAAAAATGCTCTGCTGGAATGCTAAGCTAGCTAGGCAATCTAGCAGGGCGATACTAAATATAGTGTAAAAATGCTCTGCAGGAATGCTAAGGTGGCTAGGCAATCTAGCAAGGCATTACTAAATAAAGTGTAAAAGTGCTCTACTGGCTAGGCAATCTAGCAGGACATTACTAAATATAGTGTACAAATGCGATTCTGGAATGCTAAGCTGGCTAGGTAATCTAGCAGGGCATTCCTAAATATAGTGTTAAAATTCTCTGCTGGAATACTAAGCTGGCTAGGCAATCTAGCAGGGCATTACTAAATATAGTGTAAAAATGCTCTGCTGGAATGCTAAGCTAGCTAGGCAATCTAGCAGGGCGATACTAAATATAGTGTAAAAATGCTCTGCAGGAATGCTAAGCTGGCTAGGCAATCTAGCAGAGCATTACGAAATATAGTGTAAAAATGCTCTGCTGGAATGCTAAGCTGGCTTGGCAACCTAGCAGAACATTATGAAAAATAGTGTGAAAATGCTGTGTTGGATAAGCAATCTTGCGGTGCATTCTGAATTATAGTATTAATAGGCTCTGCTTGAATGCTCAGCTGGCAGACTGATTCTGAGTTCAGGATTTATTGTTGCCAACATTTTATTGGCATTTTCGACCTGTAGGCACTTCTGAGGCACTAGCAGACTTTCAGGAATTTTGGTGCCAATGCTGATATGTAGACAATATAGACTTCTAGGGACCCTCAAGAGTCCATTTTGTTGGTCTGCGACTGATTCTCGGACCCTCGCAGACTTTCAGGAATGGTTGGTGCCAATGGAAATAATCATATTTTTGACTTCTAGGGACATTTAAGAGTCCATTTCATTGGCCTGTAGCGTATTGTTGGACACTCGCAGACTTTCAGGAAAGTTTGGTGCCAATAGAGATGATGGCAAATTTTACTTCTAGGGACCCGCCAGAGTCCATTTTTATGGTCTGCGACTGATTCTGGGACATTCGCAGACTTTCAGGAATCGGTGGTGCCAATGGAGATAGTGACATTTTTGACTTCTAGCGACCCACCAGAGTTCATTTCGCTGGTCTGCGACTGATTTTGGGACACTTGCAGACTTTCAGGAATTTTGATGCCAATAGAGATAATGATATTTCTGACTTCTAGGGAACCGCCAGAGTACATTTCTTGGGTCTGCGACTGATTCTTTGAAACTCGCAGACTTTCAGGATGTTTAGTGCCATTGCAGATCATGACATTTTTTACTTTTTAGGACCCCTTAGTCATAAGCAGATCATTTTTACTCTAAAATTTCATTATCTGCATTAGCACCAAAAATTCCTGAAAGTCTGCAAGTGCCCAATAATCAGTCCCAGACCAACGAAATAGACTCTGGATGGTCAAAAAATGTCAACATTGTAATTATTTCTATTGGCACCAAAAATTCCTGAAAGTCTGTGAGTGCCTTAGAATCAGTCGCAGACCAAAAATATGGATTCAGGAAGGTCCCACTAAGTCAAAAATATCATTTTCTGCATTGACACCAAAATTCCTGAAAGTCTGCGATTGACTCAGAATCAGTCGCAGACCAACGAAATAGACTCAGGAGGGTCCTTTTGAAGTAAAAATGTTATTATCTCCATTGGCACCAACAATTTCTGAAAGTCTGCGAGTGTTCCAGAAACATTCGAAGACCAACGTTATGGGCTTTGGATGGTCCCAAAAATTCACAATTGTCATTATCTGCATTAACACCAAAAATTCCTGAAAGTCTGCGATCGTCACAGAATCAGTAGGAGACCAAAGAAATAGACACTTGAGGGTCTCGTAGAAATCAAAAATGTCATTATCTGCATTGGCACTAAATATTTCAGAAAGTCTACGAGTGCCAAATAATCAGTTGCAGACCAACGAAATTTATACTAAGCCAGCTGAGCATACCAGCAGAGCATTTTTCGCACTACATTTTGGAACCCTCCGCTAGCTTGCTTAGCCAGCTGAGCTTACCAGCAGAGCATTTTTACACTATATTTAGGAATGCTCTGCTGGATTGCCTAGCCAGCTGAGCATTTTTAACACTATATTTAGGAATGCCCTTCTAGATTGCCTAGCCAGATGAGCAATTCAGCAGAGCATTTTTACACTATATTTTGGAATGACCCGCTAGATTGCTAAGCCAGCTGAGCATAACAGCAGAGCATTTTACACTATATTTTGGAATGCCCTGCTAGATTGCCTAGCCAGCTGAGCATACCAGCAGATCATGTTTACACTATATTTTGAAATGCCCCGCTGGATTGCTTAGCCAGCTGAGCATAACAGCAGAGCATTTTACACTATATTTTGGAATGCCCCGCTAGATTGCCTAGCCAGCTGAGCATAACAGCAGAGCATTTTTACACTATATTTTGGAATGCCCTGCTAGATTGCTTAGCCAGATGAGCATAACAGCAGAGCATTTTTACACTATATTTTGGAATGCCCGCTTGATTGCTTAACCAGCTGAGCATAACAGCAGAGCATTTTTACATTATATTTTGGAATGCCCCGCTAGATTGCTTAGCCAGCTGAGTATAACAGCAGAGTATTTTTTACACTATATTTAGGAATGCCCTGCTAGATTGCCTAGCCAACTGAGCATACCAGCAGATCATTTAGTACACTATATTTTGGAATGCTCTGCTTTATTGCTTAGTCAGCTGAGCATACCAGGAGGGCATTTTTTGCACTATATTTTGGAATGCCCCGCTAGATTGCTTAGCCAGCTAAGCATACCAGCAGAGCATTTTTACGCTATATTTTGGAATGCCTCGCTAGATTGCCTAGCCAGCTGAGCATACCAGCAGAGCATTTTTACACTATATTTAGAAATGGCCTGCTAGATTGCTTAGCCAGCTGAGCATACCAGCAAAGCATTTCTACACTTTATTTTGGAATGCTCTGCTAGATTGCTTACCCAGCTGAGCATAACAGCAGATCATTGATTTCCCTATATAAATCGTAATGCCTTTTTGCTTAGCTCACTGTTAACAGCTAACTTCTCATTTTTAAAGGGGATTATTTTTGTTGGGTCGATAAAAAGTAGGGGTGTTTTTTTTGTGGGGTTTACAAAAGAAAGGGTAAAAATGTAATCGGAGCTAGATCTACGTCTCGAACTCGCATCCTCAGTGTCTATTCTAGGAAGGTCGATGGGGGTTCACTCATATATTTGACAATCCCACCCTATTTTTCACCCTATGGACTTGTGGACCTCTACCAAAATTGTTCAAATCATGACCCCCGGGGTCAAATCGACCTTGACACAGTGGCCACTTGATTTAACATAGAGTTATACTAGTATAGGGAAATCTTAGAAAAATCTTCCGTTTAAGAATCCCAAGGCCAAGAGCTTTGATGTTTTGCATGTAGCATTGACTAGTGGACCTCTACCAAGATTGTCGAAATCATGACTTCCGGGATCAAATTGACCTTGACACAGGGGCCACTTGATTTTTACATAGAGTTAGGCAGGGATTTCTTAGAAAAAAAATCTTCCTCTTAAGTATCACAAGGCCCAGGGCTTAGATATTTTGCATGTAGCATTGACATGTGAACCTCTACCAAAACTGTTCAAATCATGACCCCGTGGTCAAATAAACCTTGACACTCGTAAACTTCGTATGATGTTGGCCATTACAAAAGCCAATATACAGGTGAGCGATATAGGGACATCATGGCCCTCTTGTTTTGGTTTGTGTGTTTTTTCAGAGCAAAAGATTAGTCATTCGCATAAAACCAAAATTTAAGAATGTCCATCTTGGCGTCCGTCCTGCTTTGTCCCGTCTATATTTTTTCTTTCTATAAAGGATAACACATTTGATACCATGATGTGGTGGTATTGTAAGCTAAGTCAAAACTGTTGAAATAATAACTTTAATTGATAACAAAGTTCCAACATTCTTTTATTCAACTCTGAAGAGCACCAGATATTCAAAACAAATAATAGACAGTTGTATAAGATAAGAGAATTACCAATTTTCTAAGTTGTCACTAGTTTTCACGACTGTCAGGATTTGGAGCCAAAATGAAAAGTGAAGACAGCCTGGCATGGCTACTTATATAGACTCTGAACTTGCCAGGACTGTCAAAATTGACCAATCATAATGTCCCAATTGTCCTGGCAGACTGGCAGGAAAGACAGGAATTTCTTAAAATGGCAGCCATCTTGATAGGAATAATTTAGAAAAGTGTAAATTTACATGGTAAACAAATAACAAAATATGCAATGTACACTTGAATTACATGCTTAACTCAATGTACTAAAAATCTGGACCAAAAATAATAATAGATGAAGCTCAGGAAAAATGAACTGTTGATATAAAAAGATTCTAGTGCCAGGATTTGAATTTTCCCTCCTGACAAACTTAGAGGTCATACTGGTCATCAAGATTATTATGAAATACAGCAATACCAGCTAAATATTTGGAAATTAACTTAAGTCTTAGGTAAATAAAGATTACATTCTTTGTTCGTACATGTAAAATGGTAAGTATTTGTATATGTTTATGAAAATATAAGCATTTAAAGTTTTGAATCAAGGTAGACAACTCTTGTCGGCCATTTTGATGCCAGGATAAACAAAGTAAGTAAATTAATCATCTCTTAAAGTATAAACCTCCTTATAGTGTCCTATATAGTCCTACAATCTCAAAATGTCCTATAATATGGTATCAATACCTTCATTTAACAGAAAATTATTATAAATACTTGAAATCAACAAAAACATGAATAGTTGAGGAACGGTCAGGAATCCTGACAGGTAAGTGTAAAGTATTTTCTTGAATATTTTTGTATCTCATTTGTAAATAAATGTCTTAGCTTAGGTTTCTTTATACTCAAAACCTAGAATTTGTTTAAAACTGATACTTAAGCTAACAAAGCAAAAGTAAATTATTTGAATAAGTCACTGTCTCTTACAGTATATCTAATACAACACCCAGATCTGCTGCTCAAAGGCTAAGGTCACACTTGGGAATCAGCGCAAACCCATGACCCAAGTGTAAATCCTACATGCGTAGAGGGATTTAAATATAGCTGGGGACAAATAATCTCCATAGTGAGGCGGAGGGTTTCCCGCAAAACAATCTTGTGTTTAATGGCACTATATCTTGATTGTATTATGCATAAGCATTCTGCAAGGCTCAAAAGTTTTTATGGCAGCAAGTGACTTTTAGAATGGAATTTTCAGATATATTCGTGTTGATTGGCTACCTATTTTATTTCATTTTTTTTGTCAATTATTTCGATGTATTTTTCCAGAATATTTACTAAATATATTAGATACGATATATAAAAGAGTTACCTTGGAAAACCTGAAACATTAGTTTAGTTTAAACTTATTTTTTTAGCTCGATTGTGAAACAAGTTCCTACAACTTATATGAATCACTCTCGAGTCCGCTTCCTGGAACCAACCAGTACTGGTGCTATATGAGGAATCATGGTCGTGACCCGTGTGGGCTTCGAACCCACGATTCCGAGCTTACGAGGTAGACACCTTAACCATTAGGCTATCGCTCCCCTGAAACTCTATCATGATATATGTGTACAGCGTTAAAATATAACGTTATTTACAAAAATGATCTCAGAAATATTTTGTTCTCACAAATGGATAGGAAAAACTAAAGGGAAAACACACAAAAAATTCAATCACTACAAATGAAATGGTGACAGAACGTTTCCATCCCCCAGTTACGAGTTGACACTAGACGATTCTACCCCAACCAGTGCATTGTTATAATACTTCGGAAAGATATAGATTAATATGGTAAAATATGTTTTGTCAGTAATTTGTTTCGAAACATCCTGACAATTCTGGAATGGAATCGTCCTTGGGTCGAAACATTCATAAGGAAACAACCTTTGTTTCCTTTGTGTAGCTTAAATCATAAAAAAGAGTGAAACATTTTTCGAGAAAGTCATAACAAGACTGAAACGCTTTAAATAGAAACTTTTCTACGAATAAATGACGTACTATTACGATGGACAAAAGTTGCCACAAACGCTTACCCTGCACCTAAGTACAAGAGAGCTAAAATATTAAAATACATTCTAAACATAAACATAAATTATGTATAGATGAAAACTTATATTGTTACATTCGATTAATAAATGATGTGATAGATTTATTAAGATTAAAAGCAGCTTTAGCATTCATCAGTTCCACTCTACCGTTAAAACTTATCAAATCAAGCAAGGTTATAAATTCAGGTAAATAGCGCGACGTGTTTGGTTGCCGCGTATTTAATGTTTTATCATCAATGTGAACATTGTGGTGACAATTTTTCTTCTTTTTCAACTCGGGAATGGTAAACTATACGCTAATTGTTCTTCTAACTGGTCATGAATTAATGCCGGCGTACCCCAGGGCTCGATCCTCGGACCTCTGCTTTTCTTGATATATATAAACGATATCGTTGACGATGTAAATTCGAGCATACGACTTTTTGCAGACGACACGAGCCTTTTTATCATTGTAGAGAATCCCATAGTCGCAGCCAAGCATTTAAATGATGACATTCAAAAAATTCATGAATGGTCAAAGGCTTGGCTGGTTACTTTTAATCCGTCCAAAACAGAATCCATGATATTTTCGAGAAAATTAAAACAAGTAAACCATCCCCCAATTCAAATGAATGGAATTCCAATCAACGTGTACAAAATCAAACACACATTTTGGTGTTACCCTTTCTGAAAATGTTAAATGGGATACTCATATATCTATAATACTGCGAAAAGCTTGTCAGAGAGTAGGCATCATGAGATCACTGAAATTTCTCCTCAATCGTTCAAGCTTGGAAAGAATGTATATGTCTTTTATCCGCCCTATGCTTGAGTACGCCGATGTTACATGGGATAACTCCTCGAACATGTTAAAAAATGAAATTGAAGCAGTTCAAAACGAGGCAGCAAGAATAGTAACAGGTGCTACAAAATTATGCAATATTAGTAAATTACTTAACGACCTCAAATGGGATACCCTGGCCGAAAGGCGTAAACAACGTAAACTAGTTTTATTCTTTATAATGTACAATGGAATTACTCCAAACTATCTCTCTGATCTGATACCCCAACACAACGAGTCCTACCACCTCGGAAATCACAGACAAGTAAACTCAAGGACACAAATATATAGCTAATCATTTCTTCCTTCTGCAATAAGAGAATGGAACTTTCTACCTATAGATACAAGAAACTCATCTTCTGTTGCTGCCTTTAAACGGTGCCTTAATAAAAACAAAACAAAAGCCTCCCCTTTATTTAATGTAGGAAGTCGTATAGGCCAAATATTGCACGCACGTCTTCGTTTAGATTGTAGCTCCCTGAACTCTGACCTTCATAGAAATTCTATTATCCAGTCTCCATTATGTCTATGTGGCGAAATAGAGACAGTGCATCACTTTTTATTTTCATGTCCTCTCTATGATATCATCAGAGACATGCATTTAAGTCCCCTTCCATGTCCCCTGACACTTAACAATCTCTTGTACGGAGACGAGCGCCTTAGCTTTAACACGAACGAAAAAATCATTCTTAAAGTACAACAGTTTATCATAGCTTCCAAACGTTTTACTAACTAATATCAACTTTTGTTCTGTCCATCACTTCCCGATAATATTGTGTGCAGACATATATTCTCTATTCATTATCTAAATTCAAAACTTCATTTAAATATTTTAGTCTCTTTTTCCCCGAAACATTCTAAACAAAATCATTTGAAAAAAAAACTTACTTAAATTGAATACTAGTTAAAAACAATATTTTACTTTGTAATAGAAATTGTTTTTAGTAATCTCCCAATATTATGAAACAATCTTGAAACAGAAGTTTTCTTATTCTACAACTCTAGACAATAATGTTCTAACAAATTTATTCATTTTAATTATTTATCTGATTTCCCTTTTCTGTATTATTCTAACCAAATATGTGCTTATTTTTTTATTGCAAGTACATTATGTGTGGAAAGGAATAAGTCACATTTGACTTGTTTTCCAATTCACGAAATATATCAGTGTGTTTGTAAATGCTTACTGTATATATTTATGTTGTAAAATAGAAATAAAATATTGTTTAAACTAAGAGCGCTACAGCCCCGCTCGGACTTTCCGCGTATTACGCTGCGCGTGTTCCAATCGGCACTTTCCGTCAAACTTCGGATCATCCGATACGCACTTATACTGTACGCACGTGCGTAAGTAACATAGAAACAAACACAAAAGGTGTGACATCCCCTATTTGCTACAACTGTTGATCGTTTTAACAGCCAGAGCAACAGAAATGAATTAGAGTAGATGTGGCATATAAAGCGCTGCATTTTGAACAATCTAATGAATATTTTTTATTTTCTACTTTTGCAATCTGTTTTTTTTTTGTTTTTTGTTTTTTTTTTAATTTTGTTATTTTAGTCTGATGCGGTTTTTTTATAAATAAGTCAGTGTTCATGTAACTTACTTTTTTCTTGCTCACATTTGTAGTGCAAAATGACCCAAAAATGAAAAGTGTTTAAACGCTTTTAACCCAAATCGGACAAGAATTACACATAATCGCGGATTTATATATAACATTGTAATTAATATCCGTGACAAAATCGAATTTATATCTTATTTAAAAACAAATCTGAGTGTATATATTTATTATATACCTACAAATGAAATATTGATGAAATAAAATGCTTATTTTCATTTTCGTATTTTCACTGTAAAAAAAGTATTTTATAGTGAAACATATTTTCCGTGTTTTCACTGGTGTCTTGCAGGACTACTTTCTTTTAAATTCTGCCAGTACACAAAATTTAAGGAATAGTCTTCCAAATTGTAATCTAAAAATAGAAACAAATGTATATAACAAACAGTAAATTCGTTTTTTTCTAATAAATACATGATTTATTTTCATCTTGTGGCATAAAAAATATAACATTTCACTCGTGGCTACCGCCACTCATGAAATATTTATTTTCATACCACTTGATGAAAATAGATCATGGATTTACAGAACAAACTTGAGTATCCTCTATATATTTTTAACATCTTTTGCATATTTGTCCTGCAGTTTATCTATGTAAGAATGTATTTTTTATGTGTTTCTAAAGGTGTTAGGACCTTAGTGGAGCTCCTTTAATTAAATACCTTAACAAACTTATATATTATAAACCGTTTTTTAATTTTAAGGTCCCAGCTTCTTTCAATATTTCATTTTGATACCACTTCCAATTGTTCTTGCGTCTTAATGCTCGAATGACGAATAAAAACTGTTTCGCGCATGTCACGTGACGGTGTGCTAAACACGTTAACGAATAATCCAGGCGGGGAACAATAGTTTTATACAAATACATAGCAAATTGAATCGTGTGATTGAAAAGAGATCGGAAAGTGTTTTGCTGGCGTCTTTAACGGATTTGTTTAGAGTTTTTTTGGTGAGAATCAATCAGTGGTTAAACACACAAGATTGTCCCCCGAGCGCTCAATATTCATGGTCGAGTGATTTTCCATGCACTTTACTGTTAGCTACATTTGCGTGAAGTTTGTGAGAGGGATGTGACGGAAACGAAAGTATGGGAGGTTTGGAATTGTTTCTTTGATTTTAGTACGTCGAAGAACTAAATATCAATCAAAAATGTAAGTTATTTAATATTTAATTAAAACTATATTGCCGAAACGTAATATTATTACACATGAAAATCGGGAAAGCGTTACTGTTTGTTTTTTAAGGAAAATATGTAAATATTTCACAGAAAATCCGGGAAATGTTATTGTATCACATAAAATTTGTAAAATATCAAATATTTTTCGTAGGTACAATTTGTTTGACACAAAGTTAATTTTTCCATATGAATAAGGACTTAAATTATAAATTAGCATTAATCATAAGGATGTTAAACTTTTAATTTTTCATGTGACGTTTCGATCTTAGTTAACGGTATTTTTGACCATTATGATCATTATTCATAAATACTTACCGTTGCAGCCATTTTATTATGTACCATTTTTTTAACAAAACATTATCATAGATAATTGGCGTATGATATGAAACAAAATACAGATATGATTAATTGGCAGTTGGCATATGAGGTCTAACCAAGTATTGGCACGGATGATTGACGTGTGATATGTAAAAATGATGGCCATGTTGATGACAATGTTGTTGTTTATGGTAATGTTGATGAGGACGTCCATGGGTGTAACAATGATGATGAAATGACGTTGTTCAAGGTAGTGAGCATCAGGTAAATCTAGTTATATATAGAAATTAGCTTTTATTAGAAACTAGTTATTTTTAGACAAATGAGTTTTAACTTTTCTTCGTAAGTTTTATCAGTTTCAGAAGATGAAATTTCAAAAGGAACCAATGAACTTGCAAGTAGTCATACTACTAGTTAGTATATCGGGCTATGCTTGTTGAACAAGGACAGCGCAGATAATGCAACGTTAAAACAACATACTTATTTAATTCAATTTACATTTGGAAAATTTGACATTATAAGAAATTTGATATACATATATACATGTAAATGGTATTATGTCAGTAACTGAAATTGCGTAGAATTACAAAATTATATTTTAGAAATGAAGATTGTTTTGTCAAAATTGAAAACTATGTTTTATATTTATGTATATGACGATATTTTGTGTGCATTGTTTATATCGATTTTGGTTTTTTTTCTCAAATTTTTGGAGTTGGTGTGTGATTGGGGTTATTCGATTTGGGTTCGGTGTTTTAGTTTGTGTCTTTGTGGGAGTTTTTTATGTGTGTTATGGTAGTTTTTCTTTGTCTTTGTTGGAGTTGTTAATGTCATTTGTGTGTTATGGTAGTTTTTTTGTCGGAAATTCAGGCCTTATTTCTGAATAGTTTGGGAATTGGTGGTCGTTAAAGTTGATTCTTTGCTGATACATTATGATCGATTTGATTTTTTTTAATTTTGTTATACCAGTCGAATTATTATTATTATTCATTTCAAATAGTTATATCAATTTCATTAGAAAAGGGCGAGACATTTATAGTTATATTGAATTTTTAGCTGTACAATGCCCAATTTTGTATAATTATATTGATGTTTAATATGAGTAATGTGATATTTTTGATAATTATATTAATACATGTATATAGGTGGAGAATGCGACAAGATATCAAAGATAACATTGATTCTTTTAGATTTAGAACGTGACATTTCTAATAATGATATTTGGGTGTTGAATGCGACATTTTTAACAATTATATATACTGATTATTTTAGATGCATAATGCGACATTTTAGACTAGTATAATTTTATTGTTCTTTGGTTTCAGATGGCGTAAGAAAACATCACTGGATTACTTTTGAAAGACAAAACTAGATAAAAATGTGTATTTCTAAATATTACCATTATATAGTTCAGACTATTGTTCGATTGATGGTAAAAACAATGTTTATTGATCATGGAGCAGACGTAAAGCAAGAAATGGCGGGAAGAATCCTAGCAGACGACAGTTGTCGCGCAGATGCAATCATGCAACATATCAGACTGCCCGAATTTACAGGCTGGCCTAGCTCTATACTGGTAAGGGTTTTGAAAAAGGAAACCATAACTTTGTAATGTATGTCTTGTTTACTTTTTGAAAAATAAACTTTCGTGTCAACCCTTTCGCTGCCAGAGGGTTATCGCTTTATTGATCACATATTTGCCAAAGGGTTTTCTAAGAAATTACTATATTTTCAATTAATAAAATTATTATTACTTGTTATTAGTATTATGATAATTATATATCTTTCCAAATATGTTAGTATTATAACAATTATTGTCGATGATATAAATTTCTTTATATTTATTATTATTATTTTTATTATTATTATTATTATTATTAATTCATTATTATAATTATTACTATTATTATTTTAGAAACGGCTAAAGCCGTCCATATGGCAGAAACGCCGAGAATGACAGGGACGGCATAAGCCGTCCCTATGGCAGTGAAAGGATTAAGAATATTTCAGTAATTTAAACAAATTACTTATAATCTTAGTTACAATTATCTTTAAAATGCACAAAAATGTAACATTTGTTGGACCATGTTACCAATAGTGTATCCACAGGTAGCAGACGATGATAGATTTTAAAGTGGAAATTTGCGACTTCCGGTGTGTCTGCTACTCGATGTTGTGATCTCAGTTACTTCCGCTGACGTACAGTATGTGAAATGAGAATCGAGGTAAGATATTTTGAAGATATACAAATTTTAGCTATACATAGAACAATACAATTTACAGATAAGGGTTTGTGAGTCCCTGATTACACCTTTAACTCTGCAAAATATTTTAAATGGACTTGCCCATCTTGACAAAACCATTACTTATTTTAAGGGAACATTTCAAAATAACTTAATATAATAAATAACTTAATATCGAATAGTGCAGATCATGAGCAGATGTCAAGGATATGCCGACTGATTTTGGTCTGCACTGGTCGCACGGGTACATGTATATTATGTTGGCACTAGAAGGCTGAGAGTTAATCAACATATTGTACCACACAAAATAATCAGAAAGTACTGATTACAGTTCATTAATAACGACAATTTTTAATTTGGTACAATGTTTGTATTTTGAAAGCATGTTAATTTCAGATGGAACATGATTTTTTAGCTCGACTATTCGATAAGAATAAGTAGAGCTATTGTAGTCACCCGAGCGTCGGCGTCGGCGTCGGTGTCGGCGTCTGCGTCGGCGTAACCACTTATGTTAAAGTTTTTGTTATAGTTCAAATATTTTCAAAGTCCATTGACATATGGCTTTGAAACTTTGCACACTTGTTCACCATCATTACCCTAACCTGTAAACAGGAGGGGGTAACTGTATCAAGAATTTTGACAGAATTATGCCCCTTTTTCGACTTAGAATTTACGTTAAAGTTTTTGTAATAGTTCAAATATTTTCAAAGTCCATTGACATATGGCTTTGAAACTTTGCACACTTGTTCACCATCATTACCCAAACATGTAAACAGGAGGAGGTAACTGTATCAA
This sequence comes from Ruditapes philippinarum, assembly GCF_026571515.1. NCBI lineage: Eukaryota > Metazoa > Mollusca > Bivalvia > Venerida > Veneridae > Ruditapes > Ruditapes philippinarum. Next base: position 44,040 of record NW_026858075.1, read on the forward strand.
GCATTTTGACAGAATTATGCCCCTTTTTCGACTTAGAATTTACGTTAAAGTTTTTGTAATAGTTCAAATATTTTCAAAGTCCATTGACATATGGCTTTGAAACTTTGCACACTTGTTCGCCATCATTACCCCAACCTGTAAACAGGAGGAGGTAATTGTATCAAGCATTTTTTTTACTATCAAGCACTAAGAATAGTCGAGCGTTGCTGTCCTACCGACAGCTCTTGTTGTAATTATTGTTGCTTTTCTAGAAAAGAAATGAACTGAACATAATACATGTAATATAAAGAACTATTCTTTCCGAGATCACTCGCTTCCTTAAAGTTTTCAATCTAAACACAAAAAATATACATTCAATAATTTAATTCACGAATAGGTCAAAAATATCAGCACTACATTAGTGATTGTGCCGAAGGAAGGGAGATAATTATGAATGTATTACAAAAAAGGGAGATAAAAATGTCTCTTATAAAATATCATAATTATTTCTAATGCATAATGTGTATTTTGTAATGAACTGGTGACTTTGATTGTGGCACTCCGATAACATCATAATTTTCTATCTATTAATAGATATTTTTTTTAACCTATATTTCAGTTTCAGGATTTGAAATTAGGAAAGAACGAAAGATATGAAATGAGCACCGGCAAACTGATCTTGGCATGTTACATCCTTG